>NC_060248.1:97606265-97909295 GCF_921293095.1 Ischnura elegans | reverse complement strand
TCGGTGGTCTGATCGATCAGAATTTCCCTTGAACGAGTAGTCAATATAATATATGAAAATTTATATAAATATTTTTTTCGGAAAGCATGGTGGTTTTTTTAAAACAACGCAAAAAGTCATCACCAGGATTATTCATCACATAAGTTCTCATCATATAGGGTTTGGTATTGGGAGGAGGCGACAGAGAGCTTGGGTCATTTCCGCCATGAGGGAAGGATAGGTAAGGATGGGTGGATGGTAACCTGGCGTCGGCATTAGCCTCTTAACGAAAGGCGCCAAGGGGACCACGGCTTAACGTCACATCCGACGGACGGAGTGTTGCACTTGAAATGTCCTCCCCATAACATTCAATCAGGGATCGGGTAGTCTCTGAAAATTATCTGCCACCGCTGGGATTTGAACCCAAGCCCACGGGGTGGGAAGCCAACACTCTAGCCTCCACGCCAACCCGAACATTAGTTCTCATCAAAAATCACTATCCTAAAAAAATACTTGCAGGGCGCTCGAGTAAATTATTAATGAATATTTATCAACAGTTTCTATAGCATGATATTCTAGGGTAAGTCAATTATTATCCGCGATGCAGTTTAAAATATTTATGTATACATAATACTACAATACTTTATTACTTACAATGCTACAATACTATTCTATATAAAATTCGAAGGCAGAACCGTTACTAATTTTCAGACGATGTGCCACTTTGTCCATAGTTAATCGCAGTGGCGCCGACTCCATGGGGGCTGAGGGGGGCCCGAGCCCCCTCAAAACTTCGTTCTGGGTGTGAGGAAAAATGTGTCAGGCTTGTTGATTTTCCCCGGAGTGTCTAGATATCGAGATTCGAGTGATTAGGGTTCTAATGTTGATAATGTGACTCTTCTAAAATGCTTAAAAAACTTAAAACTCACTACTTGTAAAATTTCCCGGGGAAATTTCCCCGATCAGGGCCCTCCCCTTTTTTTTAAGTCGGCATCCCTGGTTACTCGTCTGTCAAAGAGAATCATTTCACGTGAACGCCCAATGTTTTCTCTATTTGAGACGGTAAACGGTCGTCCGGCTGATTCATCGTGCGTAACACTTGTGCGACCATTTCGGAGTTTTTCAATCCATTCGTAGACACTCCGTTGTAGAAAAATACTGTTTCCGAACTGTACCGAAAGTCTTCGATGAATGTCAGCCCCTGATACGCCTTCCGACCATAAAAAACGGATCACTAAACGATGCTCTTCTTTGGAGCAATTACATAGCGGATCAGCCATGATTGACATCACGACTGCGATAACGAAACTAACCTAGTAGGTTCAAAATTGCAAAGATATGACGACAAATAAACAAAGAATGCGTCATCAACGTAAAACGGCAGTACTACCAAAATTAACAAAGAAAAGATACAACTAAACTGCGGTTAACAAATGACTTGCCCACATAGGATAGTATAGTGGCTAAAGTTCCGGCTTCCAATACTGAGATTACCATTTTACATCACGGTAGGGACACAACTTTTTCATAGGAACTTCAATCACTTCTAGTAAAGTAAATTTTCATTTCCCACGGCCATCCATCCTTCAGCTCTATTGTACAACCTTGGTAACACTATTCTCTTTCGCTAAGAGTAAGCACAAAACTCAGGCAGTAGGTTTAGGCTTATCTTCACAATTGCTTGACCTCCCATCATGGTGCAAATGAAATTAGCTCGATCGGCCTTTTAAATATCACATCACGATGTATAACATATTTCAAGAAAATGAAAAATGTATTTAAAATAATACATCATTTTCATTTGAACTACGATGTAAGCGGATATTCTACACTGTCTTTGAAATTATAGGAAAATTCAAATTAATAGGAGAACCAGAACGTTCTTGAAATAGCACTTCATCTTTAAAAATGTAGGATTATAAGGAACTGGATAACGACATTCTACTAATTAGATAATAATCGGTCATGTAGGCTTCAATTCCACCGGGAACGTAGAGTTTCACTTAGTAAAACTCCTTTGCCTATCACTGACTTCGTTACAGGCATTATTCGTGAGTACCTTACGCCATCAGAAGATAATCGCCAGCTTCATCATTGAATTAACTTGGCAAAAAACTATTTGAGCCAAACAATGAAACTCTTAAATACAGTTGATGCATGCGATTTCCACTCCACCAAAGAGTTTATTACAGAAATGAATTGAATGCAGATTATTAACGTTGAAATGGCAGTTAATTCACCAATTTCATGGAAAAAGAACAAGATCCTGCAATATTTCATTATATACAGGTTACGTAGTCTTTTTTGCGCGCATTCACTTAAATACGCTGAACGAAAAAACTTTATGTTATCCACCCACCCCATTTCCCACCACTTACCTCATAGAAATTATTCCCTAACGTACACTATCCGTGTGCATGCGCGGTTGAAATTCAGTTTCTATGGAAAATACAACTTTAGTTCTCATCATGATTAAAATATCAACAAAGTAAGACCTGAAGTCATCAATTTTATTCAATCACTTGACTTCCATTCCAGGAGACCTTGGTTCGAGCCCTGAGGCGGGGAGGCTACGGCCGCGTGGATCCGGGGGAGGACGATGGCAGTCATCGGTGGTCCTTCGCGTCCTCGTTCCTCTATTCCCTCACGCTCATCACGACAATCGGTGAGTTATTTATTCCACACTCTCTCTCTCTCTCTTTAAAAAATGCAAGAAAGAAAGACAAGGTGTTCATCAGGAAATGATGGAACCCAAAGAAAAAAAAGAAGAAAACTTCCGTTGCTTTGATTACTGTAACATCATATATATAACATTTTTAGAAGGGGATGTATTACTTAATTTTAGAATTGAAGACGTTTCGCTGGCAGATTAATTTTTTTATCGTAATTAATGAATTTAACACCTTGCGTGCAATTGGCATAACAGTACGCCACGTGAAATCCTTCTTTGACGAAAGACGGATGGCGTAATACTACGCAATACGTCTTTTAAAAAATCCTTAATTTGCCATTGGCCAAATTGGCCAAAATTCATAGTTAGGCACTAAACTCTAAATGAACAAATGAAAAAAAAACAAAAGCAAAATTCATTCTTTAAAATGTTATCAAACAGCTATTCCCCGTACCAAAGGTTGGTTTTTAAGGAATAACACTAAAGTATTGAAGGCTATTCGAGTTCTCCACCGGGTAATCTCCTCCATGGCTGCTGCTTAGGCAGCCATGGAGTAGATTACCCGGTGGAGAAATCGAATAGCCTTCACTACCAGCATACGCCGGGAAAGCATCCGATCTTTTTTTAACACTAAAGTATTCTTGCAAATTGGCAGCACTGGGGTATATATCTACAGTACTAAGGTCCGCACGGTAAGTTTTACGGTATGAAATAGGATTTGTTGGTTATTCTGTGACAAGAACGTGGATTAAAGTAGATGTCACTATAATATGGTTCCTTGTCTATTACTGTAAAGTTTTCCCTCAATAAAGACGACCTCGAGTCTAAAAAGACGCGAAACTAGACGCTGGGTGACAAAAAACTTAGATAATAGATTAAATATTTTCTAATGTTTATAGAGTGAACGATTCAATGACTAAATTTAAGAACATACGCATAATATATAGCTCAATAGAGAAAAAGCGAGTTTTCCGCGCATACTTTGAAAATTCATTCTGTTAAAATATAAAAGAATATCTAAAATTATAAAATATGTAAAGAAAAAAACAATTTTCTTACCAAGTTGCCTCAATCAGCGCTCTACATTAGAAGTGATTTAATGGAGAGGAAATCCTCGCTGAGCCAGGATATAAGGTTTATAAGACGAATCTTGAGCTGATGTCAGGACATCACCTAAGTATTAGCATCGACCTTTTCATCCTAATCCGGGCTGTAGCAGCATTAGCACTTTCCAATCTTCCTTAAATTCTGGAGCATGCCTTTTCCCATTGAAATACGAGCGTCAAAGATTTTATTTCACTTTCAATTTGCCTTAATCTCATTATTCCTTTGAAAATGTTGACTTCAGAGTCAAGGAGTCCGTTTACAGATTAGCAATGATTTCGAGAACAACCAGAAACTGGATAATTGATTCGAGGGAATGCCTTACAATTTCAAGGAAAGTGCTTCAAGTCCCCAAATGAGAAATGTCAATCATTATTATTCGGAAACAACACTATTATATATTGAAATGGAATAAAATTAGCATCCCTGACATTTAAAAATAAATAGGCTGCCTTGCTACTTCTCTTGCAAAGTATTTTACGCCAGCAAAACTAAGAATTTTCGGCATCATTAAATATTATACCTCTATTATTTAAACTCTTGATTTGCTGAAAAATCGTATCTTAAAAGCTATCCTGTTCCAAACAGAAGAATTTTTTAGACAACAAACACGGGGACTTTGTGTAGTTTTTAAATTGCTTGAACCTCCAAGTTGTGTTCATCCACATAGATTTAAATTATTCTCTAAATTTCCTGCCATTTTCTTTGGCATTAAACTTTCATCCAATTTCATATTGAATACCAGCTTACTTGAACGCAATGCTTGTTGAGGTATAAACTTCATCATAAAAAAATAGGACATTAATAACTGTGGGGGATGTCTCCGCTCCATAAATTGAAATTTTACTTGATTCTATTATTATGCGTACATTTGGCAAACATACTTTGCATAGTTGCATCAAAATAATTATACATAATATAAGCCCATTTGTTACATTTTCATAGGTAATACGACGCGCCAAATAAGGTGTGATTTAAGCCGTTTTTCAATTGGGGATAAGTTGCACTGGTAAGAGAACGCCAAGTTCCAATTAAATTTCGGTTAAAAATCATCAATCAGACATGCTGATCAATTCTTACGGTTCCATCACAATCTCCTTAAACCTCATTACTACCACGCTAATTTTATATCCGCCGAATATTAATCTTCAAAACAGTAAATTGACCTTTCGCTCTTTTTCAGCTAAGCCTACTTTTATTCGGTAAAATTTTACTACAATTTTAAATATTTAAAAAATCATTAAAAATTACTGCAATCATCCATAGGCCAATAAAAGAGCTAAATTCGGATGCTTTGACAGATACCTTTTAATTCAACAAATTTCTCCACCAAATTGAATTATTTCGGGTTTCAAACACTTGTCTGCTGGCGCAACAGCTCCTGGACCCGGGTAACAAACACAACGGATGCAGATAGCGCAAAAAAACACATGCTCACTGACAGTGAACATTTTACGCACACATGGTGGGCACGAACACATCATGTTCACTGTCAGTTATCACCTGTTGCTCGATGAAGACGGTACCGAGCATGCTAATTCTGGCTCGTCTCCAAAACCAGAAACCACAAGTGGACGTCCACTAAGGAGAGATATCACTCCATTCCTTCCATGAACACTACAGCTATGGCTCCATAAAATCCACCGAGGGCCAAGGACCCATTTTGTGGTCTATGAGCAAAACAATAAAAAGCACTCCGAAGCTATTCGATTTATGAAAGCTTTCGGTAAGGATTCAAAATCATTAAATAAATATAATTTTCGAATTTTTATATTATAGTTTTACACATTTACTTCATTAATGAAAACAGTAAAATGTTTTCTTTTCTAATTAATAACTAATAAGGCTTTTCGTTGAAAATAAAGTCACAACGATTCTACAGAATATTCTTCAAACAAAACACCCACAATTCAGAT
Organism: Ischnura elegans; assembly: GCF_921293095.1. Lineage (NCBI taxonomy): Eukaryota > Metazoa > Arthropoda > Insecta > Odonata > Coenagrionidae > Ischnura > Ischnura elegans. Next base: position 97,903,625 of record NC_060248.1, on the reverse strand, counting down.
TTACTTATTGTGAGCTATAAATAAACAATATCCGAAGGACGTCTTATTCGATTTTACTTTGACAAAAACTTATTTCAATACACTAAACAACTCAAAAGTGGAATCAGGGCTCAATCATAGCTTTAATCATTATTTAATACTACTTCGGTTGAAATGAAATTTAATTAAGACATTAACGGCTTTTGCCATTAATTTAAATTCTCATACATTAATAGCGTTATCTGAGCGAATAAATCACAAATATCTATATGATGATTGAATTGCCACCGATATTTTTTTCGTAGCTAAGAATTGACAGGTAAAATTGAGTTTCGGCTGACATACCTTAATTTAAGCATGAAATATTGAAAATCCCAATTAATTTTACTCGACCACATGAAAAGTATTACACCCTAGGTCATGTCTGAATACTGAACAATTAAAATACCGTAATTGAGCGGCATTATTTCTAATATTTAACAATCAACAAAGGTGTGAATATGCTGAAGTTTTTCTGCCACATTACATTTTCATTGTATCCACGAATCCATTTACGTTGTCATGACATAAACCATGCCTTTGGCCTCTTTGACCTCTCCAGCTTGTGACACTCTTTCACGTCACATCTCAACCAGATAATTAACGCCACTCTTCCTCAATAACCCTCTTCAACTTCCTAATAAAGTGAGGAAACCTCCCTTGGTAACTGGAATGAATTACGGGCGTTACGTGACAGTTAAGGTGTGTCAGGCATGAAGCACACAATGAAAACAGATCGATGAAATTTATATGGAAATAACAAAGGGTTCACTCTTCGAGAATCATATGAACTGATTACATGGACTTTGTAAAAAAAAAGTTCTAAGATGATCCTAGAAAGATTTTTCATTATGCGCCACCACCATATTTACCAATTCGGCTCTCTATTGACGTTGCAATTTTGCCTGAATTAACATGAATGGTCAGAGGAAACACGAATTAAGTAATTGTATATATAAACAGAATAAGCATCTTTAAATTGAAAGATATCAAAGAATTTTCAATAAACGCCAATCTCATCTACTATGGTATCATGAAACGGAGTGATAACTAGGAAAAAGTAGGGTTAGTACCAGCACATCATCTGACACTAAGTTACTTCGTATGGTAAACCAATATGACTCTGCAGCTAATCTTAAAATTATAATGACAAGCAATCAAATTGAAAAAAACAGATAAAAGAAAATGGCCAATTTTCCACTTTGTTGACCAAACTTGATACCCCTTTCCACCCAGAAAAAATTTTTTTTTGTTCCTCGAAATACCGATGTTTACATGATCCTGCTACCATCTGTAGGCCACTGAGCGAAATGAAAAAAAGAGAGAAGCGCAGATCGGAACTTGCACGAACTTGACACGATCATTGCCGTCCGGTTTTACGCACAAAAGTAATCTGTATTGACCAAGGTAAATTTTTAAACGAACCCGCACAATCGTGTAGGGGTCGGGTGGAAAGGGACACACCACATGAGTACCCTCTACTCGATATAGTTTCCTTTGGAATGGAAATAAATGTAAAAAAATAGGAGTATATAGATTGTGGTACAACAAACGACAACCAGAAATTGAAGAAGACACAATCACATTAATATTAGATGTATTAGCTACTAGTGACATAATTGGAAATTTATGCTTCACGTATGGTTAAAGCACTAATATAAAAAAATCAGAGGAAGACTCCAAGTACCCATTCTGCTATCCCTTAAAACCCACAATATATTTTATCGTTTTTGTATTCGGTTGATGCACTAAATAACTGATCAGAGATTTAATATATATTTCCTTACTAATTATCTATGAAAATTTCTGCTGAAAAAGAACGATTTTCTCAACAGCCTCATCACTTTGAGACCAAGCGTCATCTATGGATGACGGCAGACTTCGCTCGGCAAAATTTTCGGATCAGGGCAAAGTTAAAACTTTTACCTTCGGGCTGAAAGTGTTAAGGTGCCCCTAACAGAATCTATTAATAGGCAACACATCTTGCATTTCTGCTTTACGTGACACATACCCCATAGGCGACTTCCGCCTTTGCATATGACTCCTACACACGCACAAAAGACAACTACCTTTCTAAGTGATTTTCAACGAGTAATCCGTCAACAAACTTTCCTACACCAAAATATCGTTGTTAAGACATCTATGAACACATTTTTGGTTTCATTTGTGCTGTTATGATATTTCAAACGCTAAAAATAGCCATTTCGTCCGAGAGAGAGAGAGTGATTACGCAAAACCGTAGAGCTGTATGAAAACTAAAACAACATTTAAGCTGTTCAAGCAGCCTTATAACTAACACATCACACCTCTCCTACATACCTTTTAATTCGTTTATAGACATATTAACGAATATTAAAATTTAAAAAATGGAACACGAGAAAAGACCGTTGATGATGAGTTTTCATCCTACACATGTATTAACACCTGTTTACCATAACATTCTTTCTAAGTGCCTGCTAAGATTCATCTCTATTATTGCCTACACATTTGTAAGGCTAAACTAGACTCAACTAAAAAAGACCACTTACACTACGGTTAATGATGAAAATCAAACTGAGCGAGATATAGCTGCCCAGTGCACCGCCGAATAAAATGCGAGGGAAACGGCAAAAGATATGACGTTTGAATGGCGTTTTAATTTCCTCTCCGTTTTCCAGGTTGCGGGGGCATGGCTCCTCGGACGGCGTGGGGCAAGGTGGCGGCCATGGCGTACGCCCTCGTCGGCATTCCGCTCGTCCTGCTGTACCTGTCGGCCGTGGGTGAGGCGCTGGCCGGCGCCTTTCGACGCTTCTACGGCCGCGTCTGTCCGTCTCGCTTCCTCCGTCACTCCTCCCTGAGGAGACCCACGCCATCCAACCACTACACCAAGTCGCAGAAGGTAAGACGTCACGTTATCGCGCTCATAGGGAACGCAATAACAACCTGAATCGTTGGGGTTTTGGAGGGAAAATTCCTTGCTAAATCTGTATCTGCTAGCTAAATCAAACTAGCATAAAATTACTTTTCTATAATTATGATTGCATACATAAATACACTAGCAGTAGCGGAGATCATTTCTCTAAAATTCAATTAAATTGGTTCATTAAATAGCCGATGCTTTAGCATGTCTGGTCGGCTAGGCATATTGAGATTAGCATAGAAAACTAAAATACGTGAGAGTATTGAATTCTCATTCCGTTTCCACTGTCTTCCCATCATCTTCTTCGCATATACTTTTGGGCAGATTTCAAAGTCAGAGCGGTGTGCTAGCGGTAAAGGCCAAAAAATGTTGCAATTCATCCACTACATTAAAAAGTGATCAAGAAACTGTGATGTCTGGGAGATTAGTCCACCCCGCGATCGTGCCTATGGGGGGGGGGGGCAATGTCTCCTCATGATTGTTACATAAATACACTAGCAGTAGCGGAGATCATGGGGGCAATGCCTCCTCATGATTGTTACATAAATACACTAGCAGTAGCGGAGATCATGGGGGCAATGTCTCCTCATGATTGTTACATAAATACACTAGCAGTAGCGGAGATCATGGGGGCAATGTCTCCTCATGATTGTTCATGATCTCACTAGTACGCCCCTGACACCACACATTTTTCATGATTTAAGTCAGGGAAGTTTCGCAAAAAATACCAAGACCAAGTGCGAATGTAATGGAAGAATCAGATAGGCAAATAAAGATTGACTATGATTCACGAGAAGGGGATAAATGAAACGGTAATCTATTGCTATAGATTTTTTAAAATAAATATGGCTAAACCTACTTTCTATTATGGTTGGCTAGTCTCATATTGGAATAAAGGGTCGAACTGGAGCATACGAGTTTAAAACAGCACTAACCATTTACGGCAATACACAAACAATTAATTCATTAAAACCAATTTCAATTATTTGAAACGTAGAAACAATAGCTCTAATAACAATAACTCTAACAATAGCGCTAATGTCTTTACGTGGTATTAAAATAGCAAGAGAGCATATTTTGAGATAGCTAAATAATACATAGTCTCCTACATAAAACTATCAATTTGCACACTTAAATGCAAATAAAAAGATACCTTTCATGAATATCGAATAAAATAATTAAAATCAATTCTAAACCAAGCAATTCGTGACTGCATTTTATGATTGACTTAATACGGTGAATGACTATAATTTACATAGTCGCACCTCAGCAAGAGAGCGAAACTTAAAGTTCCAACTACGTTAAATGAAATTCATGAATATAAATAACTTCCTTTCCAAATAAAATCTACTAAGTATATAAATAATCACATCAGATCGGATGTATAATTATATGAAATAAAAAGAGAGGGAGGAAAAAGAGCTACTTTTCCAAAATTATTAATCTAATCTTAGAAAAATCTTAATCTTTTCCTAAGATTCTCCCAAATTCTGGATAATAATAGCATTAATTACTTTAAAACATTTTGGAACAGGAGTGCATTCCTTCACAGAAAATTTTAATTGTTTTATCTTCAAAATTATGACTACGCACGTATTTAAACACACTTAGAGTCTAGACATGGAGAAGAGAATTCCTCAAAATTTCGAGAGATTCCAAAATATTTCGGCTCCCAAAATCACCCACGCCGCAGAATGTGACGCCCATGGTCATATTATGATTAAAAACTAACATACGCACGGATGTAGAACGTCCATAACGTTGACATAATCTTCCAAAAACGCCCCACACCTTCAGTCAATTTTGTGACGGTGTCCCACCTGAACAAATTGGGAAGCACGCGGAAACCATTACATTCTCGAGAGGCTCCCATTGATCAAACGGGCTAAGTGATGATACCTGGCGACCACATCTCTCAGGGGCGGGTGTCATGTCCAGCAGTGGGGTGGGAGGGACGGAAGCTTCATCATTACATGTCAAATTACATCGCCACGTCAGCAACAGCCGAGAGGGGACAGCAGAGACAAGCTACCTTCACCGTATGAGAGGAGAACGTAACGACGAAGCACAAACGCAGGTGCACCCGAGAAAAATACAAGGTATATGCATATTTTTCTTCTTTTAGCTTCTTTTGAAAAGCTGACGACGCGTAATATTGGTCATAAAACATATTATCACGGTGTTTTTTAATTCAATTTTATTTTTTTGCATTGGAAAGTCCAGGAACCACTGCACAAACTGATATCTCCTTTTGATGTGCCTTTAAATTAACAAAATTCATTTGGATTGGCACCCATCACGGCCACCAAGTCATTAGCTTAGGCCACATAATGCTTTTAGAATTTTAAAATTCATAAATAAGTGATTAGATCAAAATTTTAAGGTTTATTAAGCGCGCATCGCTTATAAATTCAATGGCAATGATTGCGAGGTGCCCCATTTACACCAAAAAATAAAATAAACTCCTCTGCCTAGAAGACGAGTTGTCAAAGCCTTAATACAACAATTCTCCAAATATAACGGTCTTCGACCTCAAAAATGAAAGTAAAGTTAACAGTATGAGGTCCTTCGATATTAGATAGATGAAGGCATCTATAAGCTAAAAATTGTGAGAGAGTACAAGTTATGCAAGGTGATTTACATTTATATCTCAGCATCAAAAGGAAAGTTGTTCCCACAAAAGCAGAAATTTGGGAGAAATTATTAACTGCGTCTTATATTTACAGCTATACAGGGGCGGATCTAGGATTTTTATGGGGGGGCACAAGAGTCTGACAGGTCTTCTCTTATTTAAGATTAAAAATAAAATACAACAATTACTGTAGGAAATATTATGTTTATTCTAATATGAAAGTAATTAATAATTAAAAATGATTGAGGTTCCGTAATACACTAAATAAAACGAACTTAATGATAACCGTATTAAAAATCTTGTCTATTTTTTGAGTTTCTGAGGGGGGCACGTTCCCCCGTGCTCATCCCCTTGATCCATCAATGCAGCTATAGTTAGCTACAGCTGTAGTATTGTAATGAATATTTACCGATAAATAATTTTACTAAAGAAATTGATATTGATGAGCACCACGTTTTCGTTTTGAATGTGAAGTCTTTTATCTTTAAATTCGAATCAACCAAAATTAATTCGTAAAAGAGGTAAGAAAAAAGTACGAAAGTATTAAATTCGGGCCTAAAATCTTCTGATCAGTAGTCCGACATATTGATGACTAAGTTCTAACAACACGTATCTCAAAATTTAGCCGGTTTGAGATAGGTATCTTAAACAAAGTGTAATGTCATTGAAAAATAAAATTCGAGCAAAAAACAACTCTCTGTTTGCAAATGTGTGTTTTTTTAGTCCTATAAATTTTTGGTTTCTAATTTAAGTGTACATTTTAAATCTTTTTTTTTTGCTCTCCTGAAAATTTGCTATTTTTTATACAAGTGTTGTTAGAAATTTAGCTATTGATGTAATCCTTTGCGCTATAGAACGCCTTAAAGAATTCCGAAGAATAAAATCTTCAGAACTTACGCTGCAGCTGAGCGATCACTTAAAAATTTAACTGTCGACAATTGTGGCTCAAACTGCCTCTGAAGACTTAGGAATGGTTTAGCAATGCATTCTAGTTCTGTTCTGAACTGAAAATTTCAAGTCGATAGCTAGTTGGGAAGTGGGTTGAATTTGAGGTGCAAGATTTTGACCGGGCGAACAAACAAACGAATAGACAAGAAAGTGACTTCATAAAAACGTAGTCAAATAGGACCAGAACAATCACTGGGAGGAGAGGATGCAAGATCAAAGGCCTTCTAGGAACGCTCACCACGTTTAGAAAGTCTACGAGATAATTTTCAGACCAATTCATCTTGGTTACTCGTGTAGACATACGGAATCTATGGTCATATTTGGCTTGAGGCTCCATAGTTAAACAGAATAAATACCATGCTCAGGGAATCTCTTATGTATTCTGCCTCGTTGTGATTTTCCGACCAGTTTTCAAAATCGCTAAGCTTTCCAAGGCATATTCCTTGGCCATTTAAAATATCTGTAATTATGATGGGATCTTGAGGAGATACTTTTCTAAGCGTAAAAGAAATTAATAAAAATTAGAATTTTAATGTCCCTATGATATAAAAACTAAAATACTTAATCATACTATTACTATTATATCTTACTCATACTACTAAAATCCCAAGTTGCCTAGAAATTAATGCTACAGCTGAGTCAGGAATTCAATATTTAAAGTTAATATCAACAATGTCCAAATTCTGGAAGAAGTGTTGACTGAAATATACTTACGTTGAATTATGCTAAGGCTGAAGCCTAACCTAACTTTTTCTTAAGTGAAGACAGTGTTTGTTTAACCAAAAGTTAAGAAAATAACCGAATAATTATGCACTTTACCGCATATCCAGGGCAGACATTTTTTAAAGAAATCCCTGTTTATGACAGGCAAACAAAAGTTGGAAATTGCGATCACGCTGCCACTAAAAGATTTCATCATGATGCTTTTTGGATTCGAGCCAAGATCTGCGTGAATGAAAAACTAGAGCTCTAAAACTCTATTCCCTATGGATTGTTCAGAACTTCAAACTTGAGAGCGTGGGCTGAAAAAGTTGGAAGCATTTTCACCACGAAATAAATCGATTTGATTGACGGCCGGATTAGTTAGGTTGGTCCCACATCCGTCAGTCACCCCTTGGCCTATGTAAGCATGGCGTATGGGTGATGCAAAAACTTTAGCCGACGTCTAAGCCTGAGTAATTTCCATAAAAACCTACTAAAAACCCCATGAGGCTTTGATGAATCCCCAGACGAAATATGCCGACACAGATGTCCGAAGAACAAAAATATGCGGGTCAGGTTTCCACCCACTAATGGCATTTGTATTAGAGCTGGACGGCGATAGATTCCCTGGGGACAAAATTCGACAATATGAGATCGTCTGAAAGCAAAGAGATACAACCGAAGTGACGTTTTATCATCCGCTTGTGCGTAAGAGATGATTACTTTTGGGATCTTTGGCCACCGTTTTATTTTCTGTCGGAAACTCAACATTTCTCCGACGGAAGGTAAACGCCGTGTTTCCAAAGGGAAAGACAGGGGAAAATCCCAAATGCAGTCATCCCTTAGGAGATTTTTTCGTCTCAGAGGAGAGACGCTCCGAGACTCTTCAGCTGCTTTTATCTACATGTAAATACCCAGAGTTCGAAAAATGCACACACAAAAGTTTTACCTACGTGATCTCATATTGACAGCTCACCGCAGCTGATGCGCACAGTCAACATGTGCTATGAGTCATCGACAACCGCTTGGTACCTAGCTTATTCAAATGACCTCCTCCTCCCTAGATGGTTATACATTTTTTACCAAAAATATCAAGATTCAGACTACTTTTCTCCTTATCTCAACAATAATATTGACCTCTTTTTTCCAATGCTAATAGTAAAAGGATTTTGGACGTCAACTTACGATATAAGAGAATCCCACTTGCGACGTAGCGTAGAGACATTCATCAATACAGTGTTTCGCCCTTTACGGATGTTTTGAAGGGGATTTTCCCATAATTCTGAGCATAATAGTTGTCATTTTAGCAGCCGTGTTCGTATTCTACTGTCTTCAGTAACCAACTATCTCAAACAACACACTTATTACACTAATTTCGTAAACATGTCGCGTACCGCAACTTGATCGCTTTTTCTTCATCACATTAACAGACAGACCGTCAACTTTTGCAAAAAAATAACATTAACGCATGAATCACTGAAGGCGTACACAATTTTGAAAAAATGTCGAATCACAATCTCCTGCATAAACTAGCTTCGTGATTTATTTTTTCAGCATAGAACATTCGGTGCCCTAATGATAGGGCTGCGTCTTTTCCACGCAACTTAGTAAAGTTTTGAATTATTAACTAAAAAAACTCCTCCATTTCAAGAGAAAGGGTTTATTTTATTAAAAAAAAAACCTGCCTGAATCATTAAACTCCCTCGAAGGCAGCAGACAAAATCTTAATGCACGAGTCAAATTCGCCACAGCTTGGCGGCGAACAGAAGAATTGCGGCAGGCTCTGTCGTACTCCTATCGCGGTAAATGATGAAGAATGATAAATTCTGGCGGGAAGATGAATCAGAGCAGGGGTCTTTCAAACTTTTTAATGGACACCTCCGCGTGAAAATTTCCATGCGCCTCCCAAAAGTACGAGCTTCAGTCTACGGACGCGGCGGAAACTTAAGTAAGAGAAATGCTCACGAGAAGATGAATTAGGCCAGGGGTTTTTTTGAACTTTTAATGGGCACATTCTTTATCAATAAAAATGTTAATATAACTCCCTAAAAGTGCCACTTAAAAAACGCGATTACGGCGAAAACCAAAAGTGCTCGCATAAATGCCCATGAGAGTCAATTAAAATATGCATAGGATGAAGATAGATTTTTTTTTTATAATAAAGGGCAGTGAATAAGTTAGAGCCACACTAAAAAGAATCTCCACTAACTCACACAATAAAATTTATAGGTTTGATAAAAAAATAAAATTTGAAATATACTTAATTAAGCTCGACACCATTTAACGAAGTTAGAAAATCGTAGCTCTTATTTAATATTATTACATTTAGGTATAAATTTCCTATTTCCTTTTCGATTCTCCAATGATGTGCCTCTTTTTTCAAGAGACCATGTCCCGCACTGCGGAAACCGCTGAACTGAGGAAATGAATAGGGATAAAAATTCGAGCAAAGAAATGAATGAGCTGCAAGGATGCTGTCAAAGTGAAGAGGGGATCAAACGCCGCTTCTGCCTATAGGAACCTTCGAATGGGGATTTGAGCGAAGAGATGAGAAAGAGATTAGTCACAACATGAGGACGGAGTGGGGCGGTTAGGTCGTTCAGAAGTACGGCGGAGCTCAGGAGTGTGCGACTAGAAATTACGCCCTGCAAGAGCTGAAAGACTTGGGGAATTGAAAATGGTGGCTTTTGACGGATCAGTGGCCAATATGAGCGCTAGCGAGTCTTGGCGGATTGGCGAGGGAAAAAAAAGTTACTCGTACAAGTTTCCGCTGAACCAAAGGATTAACTACTACCGCGGAACGTTATTAAGTTCGGTAAGGGCAAAATTTCTTATCAGAATGGTTATTGCAAATAAATGGATTAATGAATGAATGAATTCTTCACTTTTCCTCCTAAAATGTGAATTAAAATTTGGCAGAGAGAGTAAATAGAAAATGAATAATGTTGACGATAAAAAACAATACACTTATAGCAAAGTTACTCCCTCTAATTTACAGCCAAATTTATGCGATTTTCACTCCCGGAGTTGGGCAAGTATTGATTCTTAGGTCATTCAAAATATTATTTTCACTACCCAGATAAATACCTTAAATTAAATTATGATTACAAGGCAAGCAGAAATCGCTGTGGTCATTGGGTGCCGATTTTAGCCGATGAATGGCTATGTTCATCTTATTTTCATTTATACTGGAAAAAAATGTAGAGTCAAGGTGTTGAAGTCCATCTCTCGCAATTTTGATGGCGCACTCCCACCCAAAAGAAACTTCTCCTGTCGTTATATGCTATGCCTTTTAAAAATTCCCAAAAACTTTTGAAGCCCCCCATTAATACATTTTTTCCATGGCGCAAAGCTCCATGGATACTCCCAATGTGGCCCTGATTCAATTCATGGAGCGTTTAATAGAACACATTACGGCGTAATTATATTGGTTATTAGATACCATCTAGCGATTTGATCGATGGATTTTTCTTCCTCATAGGAAAATGCACTAAAATCGCTGGCACATTAATTGCGTATGCTTGGTTTCGCTAATAGTAGGACCCGCCCGCCTTTGTGACGGTTCGGGATTCCTCGTCCCTTCCCTTACTTCCCTATCCCCTCCCAGGAGGCGTCGTCGGGCTCTCATCGCGGCGGCGCCTCCTTCCTTGTTCATTCCCGTCCTTCCCCTTCTGGGTGCAGAGGAGAAAAGCTCGCGCTTACAGTCCCTGCCCCAGGAGTGTAACCTTGCGAGCCCGCCCTGGAGTCTCGTTTCCACTGGTTATTAGATACCTTCCTTCCGCGTCAGAAACATATCATATTGAACATCTCGCACAAGCACTACAAAATTTATTACTGACAAACATCCCGATCATTTGTCTATCACGTTACAGCCATTGACTTTGATATATATAATACTTCAATCATAAATATTACTACGACAAGCTTTCCGATTCCTAAGTGCACTGCCCCTTTACTAGATTTACATTAAGGTTCTGCGTTAATGCAGATTCTAAGCCCAACAAATACACACCGACTAAATCATTAGAAAAGATCTCTGAACTTAAAATATATTAATTACGTAGAAAAATACTCGAAATCCTTCTAATTTATAGTAAAAAAAATCAAATATCCAATCCCCTTCCGTTAGAAAAACTCAATTTTTTATGAATACTTAAAGACGAGGGATAGGAACCAGATGTGTGGGGTATCTAAGGTGCTGGGGTGACACTGAGTGGGCAAGAATTCACATACCGAGGAAAGCGGAGACTTTGAAAGGAAACCCAATCCTTGCTTTGGCGCAAAGGGAAATGTTGATCGATCAGACAGGTAGCACTGCGTCCGAAGGAAGTTAGGCCACCTTTACAGCTTCCGTTTAGGGCAGGATAAAAGCGAGGCACTCTCACGTCTCCAACCTTCCTGATACCTTTCCCCTTCTTATGTTAGACGGAAATGGCCTTAGCTGTCAGTCCTCTCCACCAAATACGCAGCCACAGCTGCGAAGGAAAAGGAGCCGAGGTTAGGAAAATAATAGCCCCCATATTAAGTGTCAAGAATTTCAAGTTTTCGAGGGTTGTAAAAAATTTAACATATCAATACGGGCAGTAAATAACCGATCTATCTTCATAGAAGCATGTGAAACTTACGTGAATCACACGAAGAAACATTCTTTTCAAATCCATCACATTGCTATGTATACCGTACAAAAGCGACGGGTCCGTTATGATGCGAAACCTTCCATTACAAATCATATTAACGGTATCTTTCGCACACGTGCGAAAATTCCACAGAGAAAAGAAGCATTTATTCTGTTTGACCAGGATCTGTGGAATTTCCGCACATTGAGTGAGCGGAAGACAATGCGAAGGCACGCCGCGGAGTGGAGTAGCCCGGGAGCCTTGAGTATAAGAGATAATTAACACTGTGGCGCTAACCCTTCATTTGATCTCGTAATCCACAGGTACCGGATGGCGTGCTCAAGATGCGCGAGGCGGCCGCGGTGCTGGACGGCGGCCTCTCGTTGCCCCGCAAGCGGCTAGCGCGAAGGGGCGACGGGGGGCTGTCGCCGTCCCCGCCGCCCCCGCCGCCTCCGCCTCCACGCCGCTCGCGCTCGCCCCCTCCCGTCCGCGTCCCCGCCACCCTCTGTCTCCTGCTGGTCGCCGCTTACGTCTGCGGCGGGGCGCTGCTCTTCCGGAAGCTCGAGGGATGGACCTTCCTGGAGGGCTCCTTCTTCTGCTTCTCATCCCTCGGGACCATCGGCTTCGGCGACCTGGCCCCGGGGGCCTCCCGCGTCCACGCCCGTCTCCCGGCCGCACCCGACAGGACCGGGGGGGCTGCTGGCCCTGCCGCAGCGCAGCAGCCCCCCGCCGGAGGGAACCCCGCCACCGCGACCACCACCCCGCCCCCGGGAGGCGCCGAAACCAAGGCGCCCGCGTCCGGGCCCGGAGGGCGGCCCACCCCCGGCCCGCCCCCCGCCCTCGCCCCCAACGGCTCCTCCTCTCGCGATATCTCCGTCATGGCCTCCTCGGCCTACATCCTCGCCGGCATGGCCCTGGTCGCCATGTGCTTCAACCTAGTGCAGGAGGAAGCGGGCGAGGCGGCTAGGAGGTTCGCGCGTCTCCTCCGCCTGCTGCCCAAGGACTCGGACATGGGCTCGGTGGCGGGAGACGACGAGGAGGAGGAGGAGTTGGATGAGGAGTCGGTGGAGGAGGCGGAAGGGCCCTTGTCCTGACGACGGCGAGACGGCGGGGGGCGGGCGGAGCAGGGGAGGGCGATGCCCCCCGCACCGCCCGCCCCGCCGCCCTCCGCGCTTCTGCGCAGAGAGCCGCCCCCGCCGCACCTCATCTTCCGCGTGCCTCCGGCCTCGCACCACCACAGCCTCCCGCGCAGGAAGACGGCGGGGGCCGCAGCGGACGCGTGTCCCGACCAGCTCATGGCCCGCGGGCTGCTGGGCCGCAGGCCGTCGTCGCCCGAGGCCCTCGAGTACTTCGTCCCGCGGAGCACGAGCGAGTTCGACCTGGCGGCCAGCGCCTCTTCGAGGACCTCCCTGACGGCGCCCCTTCGTGGGAACGGGCCCGAGCCGCATCGCCCCCGGGAGAAGATGGTGACGTTCGAGGACGACCCGTCGAGGCCCAACAGAATGCCGGAGCCGCGGATGGATCCGCCCGAGGGCGGGGGTGGGGTGTCGCCCATGACGGCGAATCCAGCGACGTCCCCCGGGGAGCGGGAGGGGGCGTCGCCGGGAGGCGGGGGAGGGGTCGAGGACGTGTTCGTTTGATGTGCTCTTTCCTCGCCCCACCTCTCCACCTCGCAGGATACTTACAATTAGTGAAATGCAGTGTGGAGGTGACAGTGCACACGCCACAATCGAACCAAATGTCGATGAAGCAAAATAAATTTATTGAACAAAGATTCATGTGTTCTGATGTGTGCGGCGGTCCTCACTTGAGTGCTCTGCCCTTTTGCTGAGACAGAATTTATAAAAACTATTCGGAATCTCGTGCAAAGAACGTGATAGGAGCAAGGAAGTGTATCTGGCAAACTGATTTTCTGCTCAGATACAAACTTATGTATTCCTCTTGTTTTGTTTTGAAAGTGTTCATTAGTTTATATATGAGGTTGATATTTGCATACTATTTGTTAAGTTCAGATCAAGGGTTTTAACCCTAAGACTGAACAGGTTTGTTCCAAAATTGGATTGAATTGCAATCCATTTCCTGACCACTGAAAGTGTCCTGAATTCAGAGTATACACATTACCTCAGCAGTTACATAATACTTTTTCCAATCAAATTTTAAAGAAAGATAGTGGAATTTTTGGCAAAAAATTGAGGAACGATAAGTGTTTACACACATATCAACAGGGCTATCAACACATTAATCGTGAATGACATCATCTGATGTGCCAACAGCTACACCCAGGAGCAGAGCAATATTGCTCAGAAGCTGCATCATTCTGCTCCTTGAAAAAAAGTTTTCCACTCTAGGGGAATGCAAACTAATTGCAAGCTCCAAACTGTATGAATGTAAAAAACAGCCAAATAAGTAAGCACCTTTGATTATCACAAAAAGGCATTTTACACAGAGTAATGACAATCCAACATTTTCGCAAAGACTAAAAAAATTCCTCTTGGGGCTTAAGTATTCTATCAACATGATTATTCTTTTGAAATAGAAGGCATTCCTATACATAGGGGATCAGTTAATAACGAATGCAGTCCTAATAACTGGAAAGGTATAACAAGAGAAGAAAATAAAGAAGCTCAAAAAATGAAGAACCTCAAATACAGAAATATGTGTCAGACACAGTCCACACACTAACAGGCTGGATTTGAAAATCCTCAGCCCTGTCAATTCGGGAATCAGAACTCCCACCAGAAAAGCCTAGTAAGATTCTTGTCATTTTTAAACATTTACTGAAACCATTAAAATTCGGCCTACAAAATACTCCATGACAGAAAATGTGAGATAAAAGCTAGGTCTTCACACATACCAAAGACCTCGAGAGTTTTTTTTAAACAAAATCTGCTCTCGTAATTTTAATTTACTATATATTTAAATGAACCATCCAGCATCGCAGGATGCAAAGCAATTCCTAAATGTCATCCTCATTTCCTGAAAGTTTATGTTCAAAAATATATGTGATGTACTATCTAGAGAAAAAAAAAGAGATAGCCTTTGGGGGGTACTTTTCAGTTGGTCAATTAAATAAGGACAATCATAGATCACTTAGCTGAGAATTTTTCACCTATAAAAGCATTTCATTGGGATTCAAATTAATTACATGAAGACATTATTCCAAAATATTTAACTGAAAATTTTGCTCTAATTTGACTGATAGAAACCATCATGAGGCAGAGAATAAAAAAGCATTATTTTGCTTCTCAATATCATACGTGAAAAATATATATGTTAAATGTAGATTTTATGACCTTTAAAACTAATACATTCCAATAACAGGAATAATGGCTATGATGATACCATAAAAATTTATTTATGATGAAGAATAAGTGATTAAAAATGTTTGAAAGCTTGGTTAGCTAATTCAAATATCAAAGCTCTCTCTATTCTTATTTAGTTTTGGTCCACACACAGTCAAAGGGTATTCCAAAATTGACACTCAGTGCCTGAAGCAAAAAAAGTTAATTTTTGCTGGGATCTGAATAATTTCAAATTACAGCCAACCATCATACCTAGTTGATACCTGGTTTCAAAGTACTAATGGGGAATCCAAAAGTACTTCAACTACTGGTCTTGAAATACTTAGTATGCATTAGGTTCAAAAGTCTTATTGATATGAGCATCTCAAGTCCTTTAACTGACACTTATTCCCCATTGTGCACACTATATCATACATTCAGAGGCATATTTTACAGCTAAATAATTTCCATCGAATCAATACCGGAATGTCCTTCACAGAAAACAAAATATTGATGACTCAACTCCTATGAATAGATTCCAAAATTTCCTAGCTGTCTCCACAAAATACTAAAATTCTACGAGAAGGGGAGGTGAAATCGCCTCATCTTAAAAATTTGATTATCCTCTGCTTGAAAAACCAACTTTTATCTAAGCATAGAAAATCATTCAAAAACTGAGGGGCTGCCTTCTCTTGACAACAACTGTCCAATGCACAAACAACATAACGATGTAGCTAAAAAATAGTTACTTCAAGGGTTACACTTGCCTCTACAGAGAGTGAAATGGAAATAAAATCTCACACATATTTGTTTCTCCAAACAATATAGTCTACCAGTGCCACATTGCCTCCAAGGTATGAGTGAAATAGGAATAAATTGTTTTCCTTTTTGGCTGAAAGCCGACTTTAATTTTTTCGTGAATGTAATGGTACATAAGAGAAATAAATGATAGCATTACCATCAGCTCCAAACAAAGAGGCAATGCTACCAGATTTTTATCCCCGACAAATAAAAGTCTGCGCATTTTAAACTTTCAGAAGAATTCTGAGTTATGCAAAGACAAAATATGACTTGGGTATGATAAAAATTCCCAAGAAATTATAATCCTAATCTTTCTTATTTTATTCTCATTAAGTCCATTAGGAAACTGAGAACTTATAAACACCAACAAAAAAATGGTGGGAGTCAACTTTTCCAGCCATTCTTAAGCGCACATCATTTTAATAGCATTCAACAATTTCCATTATTAACCAAAATAATACCCAGACAACATTAAGTTTCTATTCTGAGTCCCTATGTGTTCATTCAATGCTCTAAGTAAGCCCCTGAGTTTACGGGTAGAACTGATGCCAGAAAAAAACACGTTTGTTTTTGACCGCTGAAAGCAGGAAGACAAAAATTTCTATCTTCTAAGTGCCAGTTGGTATGGATGACTATAAAATGGCATCAGGGACTCCTTGAGAGGTTTTACTTTGGTTTCAGAGTGAGAAATGAAGCCACTATAGCCCATTGGATATTTTGGAGAGCCCAATTTAAATCATTATCCAAAGACTAGTGCAACATACAAAACATTCATCCAATTTTCTGGCACTGATACTGATTTTAATGTGATGTGGATAAACTATAAGTGGGAATGACACAGACCTTATATGATCGATGTCAATGTTGTCTGTTTTATCAGAATGCCATAAGAAATGACAAACAATGTCATAGGGCATCCCATCAGAATGATGATGTCAAGTTGTTTTTACTGTAATCCCCTAACCCCAAGACACAATGGTTGAAACCAGTTCGTGTTATGTGTATCACAACGGTAAAATAAATATTTGAAAAAACTTTTTTTTACCTGTATCAATTATAGAAACTAAACCCAGTATAAAAAATTTAATTATCTTCAAAAGTGGGGTGAATTTTTTTAGAACTATGTAATACCAAATTCCACATCTGCATGCATGGGCATACCCAGTGAGGGGCAGGAGGGATCAGCTCCCTCAGAAGCAAAAATGTCAAAAGTCTGTAAGGAAAATCAAGACAAAACCCACGAAAAATGATATTTTTTCAAATATGTAAATAATTTTAAAAACTGATAAAGTGCTGTTATAGTTATGTTAAAATGTTGGTTTCATTCATCTTTGTATAACTGAAACAACCATGGCTTGCCCCCCCCCCCCTGGTTTTGATCCTGGGTATGCCCTTGTCTGCCTGAACTTTGAATCCACAGTATTTCCCATTTAGCTTAAGGAAGAGCCATGGACAGGAAAAGAGCTTCCAGGACATAGATCCTAAAATTAATCATTGAAAATTCAAGATGCTACTTCGTTTGAGTTTTTGGATTAAGATTTAGCACAATTATCTAAGGTTAGAGGAAAAATATTTATGGGTGCCGAAATTCCTTAGTGCGTCATTCCAGGAAAAGATCTGACAGGGTAAATGATGGCTTTAAAAGTGAAATGCCTATTAGATACTACAGGGTTTTCTGTAGAGCCGAATTTTCACTATCACAGTCATTGTCACCTTACATGCAAACTGTAGAGATGGGAAGTGTCCAGCAGGTGGGTACCTAAGCGAACAAAAATCAGTCTCCAGTTGCCAGCCTTCCAGGGATAATTTAAATCATTTTCCTGAGATAGAGTATACAGCAGGATTTTGAAAATTATTGCATTAGGAATTACAGGCAGAGGAATTGCAAAATTATGTTGAAAATAAAAAGCTGCAAGGATAAAACCAGGTCTTCACCAAATAGTAGCAGCACAATTGCTGGTAGATCAAGGGTAGAGCAGACATTCAGACATCATCTTAGTGCCAACCTTCTCCTTGCAGGAACCAGATATGTAAAAAAAAACTTTGGTGATTGGTTCCCGAATATTTTGAAATATTTATGCATCATTTCCAGGGTGAAGATGAGCAGAAAGGGCTGATGTTATTTTTTCTGCTGAATCTTGTAACAATTAGGCTACCTATTCCCTAGCCCACTGCTGTCAAAGTAAATCCATAAAGGCCTGCGAAAATTTCTACTCATAGAACTGCAGGGGTCCTTTCATGCTCCGTTATCCAAATAAATTTGAAAAACTATGCATCAAACACCCAGTAATAGCTTATGTCAAAGATAAATGCTGAAGTATGCCCTGAATCCGATCTGAGTACATATAGCGATCCATCCTCAGGGCTTATGTCAAAATGGTGAAATGGCTAGTATTTGTACTCAATTCACACTGACAGGTCCTTTATGATTGGTTGGCTGGTTTGTGCATTCCTTTGGCAAGTTGAATTCTCCTTAGTATTGCATCTCAACGGAAGTTCTTCTCCGTTAGTCATATCTCACCAGATTCCTTAGTAAACTCCTTTGAACTTCAAGATCTTCTTTAAGGTATACCGGGACTAGCTGCGGTGATAACTTTTACGGGAGTCACCTGCAATGCACAATCGTGCGAAAGATCCACAGAGAAAAAATCATTAGCCTTGACCGGGATTCGAACCCAGATCCCCCGATTTCCGGTCGAGTGCTTTAGCCAGTTAAGCTACCGAGGCGTCATTCTTCCCTGTGGATATTTTCGGACACTACCGGGCAAGATGTGGTTGGACTGCTGAGCATATGATGCCACAAGCAGTCCAAATCGTGCGCACAGCGCCACAGCCGGAGAGCAGGCCCGGACATAGAACACAAAGAGGTGTTCGCTCTAGACTAGTTTAAGGTATACCGGGACTAGCCACGGTGATAACTTTTACGGGAGTCACCCGCAATGCACAATCGTGCAAAAAATCCGGTAGTGTCCGAAAATATCCACAGGGAAGAATGATGCCTCGGTAGCTTAACTGGCTAAAGCACTCGACCGGAAATCGGGGGATCCGGGTTCGAATCCCGGTCAAGGCTAATGATTTTTTCTCTGTGGATCTTTCACACAATTCAGGATCTTCACCTGAACTAATGCACAGTATACGAGAACCTAATAGAATGCTCTGCCATCTCAGATTTTTTGGGTTGGTGGAGCCAGAAGTTCCTCTGTTCTTTTATCCTTGTAGCAATGTTCTCTCAGTTTCCATAGGTCGACTTGTCCATATTCACAGGTTATCAAATAAAAAACAGAAGTAATAAGGCCACAGGGACTCTTTGCTCTCACCTATCTAAATACTGTGATCTAAATTCTCACTACATACATATTCATGATGGAGAAAAGATGAAGAAAGGCCATTAAGAATTGAAATTGTCATTAAGACTTTGATTGAATCACAGAAGCACCACCTACAACAATACTTTTCAGAGATTCAGGTGACTGACATTCTTTTGCCATTTACTTATAACATACTGAGATTTCAAGATTTCAAAAGCTTATTTTAAAAGGCATGATACATATCCAGTTTACATCAAATTCAAATAGCTAATAGACCTAATGGAGAGCATGAGCAAGAAATTTCCCACCAAATCTCTAACAAAGAGTTCTGTTCAAATTAATTTTCATTCTTTTGGATTTGGCCTCAATATATAGGAAAGAGGTAACTTTGAAATTCTGAGCCATGAAAAATTTATCCAAAAATTGGTGTAAGAGAGAAAGGGTATTCTATTTCAGAAAGAAAAATTTCCTTCCTTCTTAAATCAAAAAAGGAAAACTCCATCAAATACCTCTTCCACTTCCCTATAGCATAGAGGAAAAATTGTCAAATATCTCCAACTACTCAAAATAATTTATCCACTACATATATGCTTTGAGAACAAAATAATTTTGATGTAAAATGTACCATTATTTATTATTCACTCACGGCAACACTTGGAAAATTAAAATTTTTAAGCAAATAATTTATAAAAAGTAAAAATGATAACAACACGATTAGAATGGTCATCTTTCTAATAAAGAAATCTAAAACCTCATCAACACTGAGAAAAATCAAACACTGACTTCTCACAGTGATAATCATGAATATTTATAAATATCAACAAGATACAATTGTAATAGCAAAGCTTTGGTTTTTAAGAATGCAAATTAAAATTCCATCAGGAAAACCGCGGGAAGAAAAAACTGCTTTTGATTTCATACAATTAAGTTAGCGTCTGATGAGATACTTCTAGGTAGAGCTAAAATCCGGACCTAGTCATTGCAATGGCTACCTTCTTCTAGCGGTCACAAGGTAGGTAGCAAACTTTGACAGTGAACTTAATGTTGGGGCCACATTCAACCTTCAGGGAAAATTCATGGCACTGACGGATGAAATATTTTTCAATGAAGAGTAACAGTTATGCAGGTAGGTATTCATGTTGAGCTGACAAAGGGCATTTATGTGAGTAGAGAGAAAAAATGGACTTCCCACAGGTGATAAAGTAGAAAGAGACCAAAAGAGTTGCAACACCTGCACCAAGTCTTGTTTAAGTGTCTTTTAAGGTACATGGCCATCATTTTCACCCTCATTTCAAGTTTCCCATCAACAAATATTTACATACACATCTCAAACACTACATCTTATTGAGTTCACTGACACTCCTCCATAGTCACCCTTCTCTTTAAAGTTCACATTAGAGTGAAACTTAAAAAAGGCACCAAAGGATAGCGATTATTTGGTAACGAAGTCATTAGGGTGTAATTAGTCCACAAATTTCCACAGGGGAGAATGATGCCTGGGTAGCTTAACTGGCTAAAGCACTTGGCCGGAAATCGAGGGATGCAGGTTTGAATCCCGGTCAACTTGAATGATTTTTTCTCAGTGGATTTTTCGCACATAAAATTAGCTATGACCTGGAAACTTAGAGGTGCACGATAAGTCAGCATTCAAATAATTGTACATTAAAGATATGATACTGCAAAATAAAAAAGGAGGGAAGTAAATGTGTTTACACACAGTGGCAGATCCACAATAGGGACAAGGGAGGGCCTAGTAGGGGGTAACCTTCCAGCAGTAGTGGGGGTCCGAACAAAATTGCCATTCTATCTAGTGTAAATTGGATATCCAATAGGGGGCTACAGCCTCCTTGGCCCCCCTCATAGTTCCACCACTGTTTACACAGCAATTGGTTTCCTATTATTTTTCTTATTGACTAAATCGAAAGATTATTACTCCTGGAGTACGTATTTCATGCTTATAGATTTTTAAATGATGATATCTATTTTTCGCGATTAAATGAAAAGTGAAAATTTTCAAGCACGCTAATACACGACGGCTAAGTATGAATGCCGGGAAAACCCTGTGTGACGTCGTTCTGGTTCCCGCTGCCACAAGTGAGGTGACCTTGGGGGGAGGCTTTGAGCGCTGATACAACTAGATACGATGCAGGATGCTAGCAGGTAGCAGAGTACCCTACTAGCAGTTAGCGCTTGGCTTAAATAAGGATTATTAATGCCTTATCAAACGAAGGAGACTTTCCAACCATAAGCAGTTTCAATAGGTAATTATTAAGAGACGTTTCCCTGAGCTCTATGCCTCATGCATGCATTGGTAATCTCAGACTATGTAAAACTCCTATCTACTCGTATAGGAACTAGGTACCTGTGACGTCACGTGGACTGGCATTGCATGGGCGCCAATCTGGCCTTTTTCAAATGAGGATAAAATTTGACCCTTGCCATTCGTCTAAACCGGTATTTCAAAAACCAAATAATTTGTGTATTATGAATACACTAAGGCCCTTATTAGACGAGGTAGCCAGGCGACGTCGCCAGCGACGGTAGCTGGCGACGCACTGGCTACCGAACCTAGTAGCCAGTTGTGTAGCCAATTCAGTAGCCAGAATTTTTCAGAAACAGCTACAACACCAACAAAAACATCTACACAGCTCAGGGACAAGTTCTGCGATTACTTCGTCAGTGAAGCAGGAGCTGTATCATGGCAAATGGGGAATATTTAAACAAAGGCACTAGTGCGTAACAGTTGGTAAATAACGTACGTGAATGTTGAGAAATGGTTTGAATTTCTTGATTTTGTATTTTTTTCATTTGAATATACGTGTACTTCTAAAAATGTCAATGATATTTTGTCAACTTAACATTTGGGGAAATTTTTAAAGTTGTCATGATTAGTATCACCAGAGAAATATTTAGCTTAGTGCGACATAAAACATAAAGAAATAAAATTAAATCATTTCAAGATTGTAAATTTATAACTGTAAATTATTTAGGCAATAACCAAACCTATTTTATCCTTACTTTTCAATTGTTGTTTTACAAAATAAGTTTATCACCCAGAAAATAATACTTTAAAAATATTTATCCACATTTTCAGCTGTTGTACAATTTTTAATGTGTGCCCTAAAATATATTTTTTCCGTCAACATACTATGGAGCTCCTTATTTATTCTGTTTAATAACTGTGTCTTAAATTTACCATACTTGAAACTAAGCTATTTAATATTACCTAAAGTGCCATATTTTCATTTAAAATTAAATTGCTTTTAGTGGACATATATGTACAATGATCAGCTATTTTTATAAGTTAGGCCTACAAGTTGTAACCTCACAATACCTACTGAGGGTGATCTTTTCAGCTCCCGTTCTCAAAATCATGTATGAAGGTGCATAAAATTTCATTCCACGCACACAATTTAACGTGTTTGTTACTGTACTCCTCTACACCACAGTTCCAAATACAAGGGTGTTTTTCGATTTCATTAATCAATTCTTCAGTGTTTAATTTTGTGTCGGCCTACTTCTGGCACTTTTTCGTGAGCTCTTCATGCTTTTTCTTTTGATCGTATTTCTGCGGCTCTTCTTTTTTCTTCTTCACTCCGCGTATCCCTTCGATTGAATCAGAAGATGTAGACATTTTCTCAACTGGAGTGGACAAACTGAACAACTCACCCACTCACAACAGAACACAACACAACCTTGAGCAGTACCTACCAAACGAGGTGTACTGACCGAGTAGCCTGGCGACCTCGTGTAATAAGCTCCGTATGCTACAACGCAGCGTCGCCAGTACGGGTAGCCAGTGGCGACCGGAGTGGCGACGGGGCTCGGTAGCCAGTCAGTCGCCAAAGTGTGGCTACGTCGCTGGCTACCCTCATGTAATAAGGCCCATAAGAATCAATGACCCGCGACAAGCTGAGTAGCCAGTTTCGTCGCTGGCGACGTCGCCTGGCTACCTCGTCTAATAAGGGCCTAATGGTGGGTAACGAATCGCAATCAATGCCTTTTGTTTTCTTTGATGAAGTAAACTACCCTATGAACTGCCAGAAAAAACACAGCAGGGGAAGGTAGAAGCAGTATAAATACCATATGGTACCAACCAGGGGCGGATCCAGGATTTTGTTCCGGGTGGGGCACAAGGATACCTCGTAATACAAAACGAACGCAATGATAATGGGACCGTATTAAAAATCTTGCATATTTTTGAGGGTCTGGGGGGGGGCACGTGCCCCCGTGCCCCCCCACCCTGGATCCGCCTACAGTACCAACAAAATGTTAAATATATTAACATAACAAAGATTAGGTCCACATACTATCCTACATTTGAATCCTATTTCAAACAATTTCTTATCACCTAGCAAAAACTTGCAGTACCAGAGTCCAGAGGAAATGCAGCATGAACTAAAAATTGTTTCAAAAATAGCAAAATTCAGATATTTTGAGAAAACTACCCAGTCCAAATTCTTAAGAAGTTGTGCGCCATTTAAATATGAATCTAATAAAGAAAGTTTGGATCATATGCTACAAAACATACGTTAATTCACCACAAAATCTTAAAAAAGGAAATCATCAAATATAAAAAAATTGAAGATAAAGATTTCACTCTTAGCGGGTACCATATTGCTATTATGCATTAAGTAAAGGGTTAAAATTTGGTTAAAGGTACAATACAAAACCCCATGACCAGACCTTGACAACAAAATTTGAATAATTATATGACATAAATTTTTGACCAAGTTTATATAAATTAGTGCCAGAACTGTATGATTCTACTATCATTTATAACTGTCCAATCTTACTTCATATTATCATCATAGTGCTAAAATTATAAATTATCTTTTGGAAATACTAAGGTTATGCAAACATGTCAAAAGTTTTTAATTTAATTGTGATTTGTCCAAAACACTGCACAGATTGATCTCTAAAAAATGAACTACACTGACCCCAAATGCCTCTTAAAATATGAATTCACGAACAAGTAATTCATCAGTTAAAGTCACTCAATAAAACTACAATAAATTTGAAAAGCATTTATCTATAACACTCTGGAAAGAGTAGTAATGAAAGAAAAATATTAATGCTGCTCTCAATTGATGCCAATGATTGATTTAAAAAATTAAACACGATGGTTAAATCATTAAAACTCAGTACTTACATATTTTATTCATGAAACTGACAAGATAAATCTAAACGGAACAATTTTGTATGAGGGACTGACAATACTCAAGATACACACAACAAAAGAAGATGTACATCCACCCCTGTACCTATTTCACTTTCATATCTACACACATACTGTTCATTAGATACTTATCCTACTGGTTGGCCAAAAGTGAAAGCTTCAATAATTTATTAATCCTAAATGAAAGAGTATATTCAAGCAATTTCTATACAGTGCTCTTCCATTCACACACACTTGAAGAGCCTCTAGGCACTAGCAAAGAAATATGAGTGATTACCATCCAAGAGAAAAGCATCTCTCTTGATTAGAGTAATTACTACAGGAATGATGATTCCAGAATTCATACAGATAAAGCTTTTAAATTCATTAAAATACCTATTAGAATAATTTATCGTGAAGTTCATCATTTTCTGATCATCCAATAAATCAGGGATGTAAGCAGAAATGAGAGTGAAATAATGATCATAAATTTCACGGGTCAGCTACCTCTCCACACTTCATTTAAAAAATGGTGGAAATCAGCCGACCAAGCGTAGTAAAACCAAGCATTTTACAAATGTTTAAGCTTTGGAATGTTCCAGGACCAAATCTAAAACAAAACTTCATTCACCAAAAGCGAATATGGTACATACGAAGACCAAAATATGATGTAAAGACCTAAAATCTATGTGACGCTAGACAGCAAAGCCAAATTATCCATCTCTAATCATAAGTTGCCATCGAGAAATACCATACCTCCATTATTTATACTTGAATCAGTATCTTGGTCCTCTTCTCCAGTTGTATGCATCTTTGTTACACCTAACTGCACAACTCTTTTTAGATCAAAAATTATTTTCTTTAATATGCTTCTCAGTCTTCACTGTTACTTCAATTTTAAATTTCCACAACTATTTTGGATTTGCATTTCTTCCGCTGCCAATAATATCTGAAGTCAGCAACATATCTATTTTATGATATATATTTAAAAACAGATGCCCTGAGAACATGTCAAAAATTCCAGTGAATTTTTTTTAGAAAGTGATTATTATGCAAAGATCAACAATGTAACTCACCTTAGACCTTTTTTAATTCTGGCCACAAAATCCATCGTTTTCACTTAATTCATTCATGCAACTCCTTTCATTAGTCTTAAAAATACAAGCCTCTCATCAACTTAATTCACATGCATAACTTTTATGCACACTTGTATTCTCACCTATAGGTTCACTTACACAATAGACTTCATTGTACTAGTTTTCATATTGATAGTGCATTTTTTTCTTCTAAGATTCAAAACTTAACCTTCCATATTTTACCTTCAATAAAATACAAAATAATCCATGAAAATAAAATACAACATCATTTGTACAAACAAATCGTTCAAGACAGTCATTTAAACTCACAATTATATTCAGTTACACAGGAGTCCCTAGTCATTTTCACAACAAAAGAGGCAAAACAGTATTCTTACATGAAGGAGGTTCAAGAAACAAATAATCTTTACAGATAAACCAATAAAGACCAAAGAAGAAGAAAAATACACACACACAGCTTTTATGGAGTCTTGATTTTCAGAGATACAACTCAAAATCAACACGGCTAGAGGAATAGAATGGGCCTTCTTGCCCACACTTTCGGACCCAAACTTCACCACTGTTTGAATCACGTTTGAAATGTCCACTATCAACCCATTTCTGCATCTGCTCGGTGGTGTGAGGCCCATGGACTTCATCAGCATCTTTGCTCCACTTGAATTCCCAGGCAAGCTCAACTAAAAATTATAGAATATATTTTAATACATTGCAAAGATTCATACTGACGACATGAAGAAACAGCGAGAGTAACATGATAACGGACAACAATTCTAATTGACAATGTAAAATAAACAAAAAGCGGGGGATTGTAATGAAAATAGTGGCACATCTGATGTTTCGCCGGAAGTACTTTTTATTGTGTTGGCAATTACTGCATAAATTGGATTTGTGTAGTAATAGAACGTGTCATCGCTCCTAGTTTTCTTCATGAATGATAACCCAGGACAAGTGTGCTTTTAAAAACTGTGTTCATTTGATATGTTGAATAAAAATGATCATACAAACATGTCTGTTCACTTGAAACAGGAGAAAAAATTCAAAACATTCAAAAGAAAAGCAATGAAAAACTGAATTATTTACCCAAGTATAATCACAAATAGTAATGGGTCGGTCATGAACGATCGAATCATGTGACCAGGGTCATCTCTGAGATTGATTGGTGAACGGGATCATTCAGATGACCGAGAGGATCATTTCCTCACGTCGGTCGTTCATGATCGTAGACGTTCTCCTTCAGTCGCGATAGTCGGTCATTCATGATTGTTTGGATTACCGCGCGGGTCATTTCCAGACGCAGGTCATTCATGATCGTGGTCGTTCTCCGTCAATCACCAGCTATTTGGTCATTCGTGATTGTTCATTGCATAGGTCATTCTCAAACACAGTTCAATCGCTATCATTCTTCGAAGATGTCGCGATTGATGATTGTCAGTCGTGACTTGAATTGGCCATTTTTGACTGCTATTTAACTCATGGTGATGAATGGAATGGTATTGCAATCACTTTTAGGGGTAATGTTCATAATAATTGTAAATTTTTCTGTAATCGACATTTCAGGGTACGGATGGCATACATATCTCAAGTGATATGCCGAAGATCTTGAGACAGCCCAATTTTCTATCATGCCTTTCAATCAGTTCCATTATTTTTTATGACTTTCCATACAAAAATATTGATCATGAACCCTACGTCCTACGAATGATTGGAAATTATTGTTGTTATGATTCTGTATCTTGAAAAATAATAAAAGGAGTACAATAAACAACATTTCAGGCACATTCTCTATTTATGAATGTTTTGGAAGTAATTGAGATAAAAATAAACTAGTTTCTGGTTTTATCAAATGAAAAAACTCTACAGGTTAGTAACACAAACAACTCGTCTTTATTTGGGCGAGATAGAGTATGGGGCAGTCCCTACTTCCATGTAGCCCGTCGTCAAAAATACATGAAATAAGTGTAAGGAAATATATACATAAGTGTGAAAAAAGCGATAGGAAATAAGTCAGAGATATATTATGCAAAAAAAATCCACTGCAGGAAAATACTCAAAAATGAAAGGGAGAGTGAAAAACCTGTGAAAGCCTATAGATAAATTACAAATTAACTACAGCAAAAAATATAGGATATTAACAATACATGTAAATACATAAATTTAGAAAAAATAATTTTACTCTCCAGATTAAGAATTTTACTCATTTACTTAATTGACAGCGCATCTACTTGATGCAGTTCTTTTAGTATTTATGATACATTCAATTTATTTTTAACGAGAAACATAGATATTGCCCTTAAGAAGACAGCGATCAGCGGGTCATGATAGACAACAAGGTAGTGATTGCCTCCTTGGTCGTGATTGTCTACGCGGTCGTGATTGCCGTCCACTTCCCACAATCATGACCCATTTATTTATGACCTGCCGATCATGACAGAGTCACTCAAATGAATGGTGACCGTGATTGGGATCACGAGAATGACCGACTAAGCCCATCACTAATCACAAAGCTGCTGTAGCAGACTTCAAAATTTTCATTGGTACCATAAACCCAAATTTTTTCTCATCGTGATCGTGATCGTATCATCGTGTGCTGATAATTTATGAGTTATGGCTGTGTTAACAGAAGCACGTATCTTATTTGTCTATCGACATTTTCGCCTCTATAATGTGCAGATTTAAAGAAAAATCAGTTTAAATATTAAAATATTAACTGGTGTTTGGTTGCATCCTTTCAGTCTAAATGTTAAAAAGATGGAATACATAGTTTTGGTTGTACAGGTTCAAGAAATAATGTTGACTACATATTTAAATATGTACAGACAGACATTATCAAAGTGCCCGTTATGGTTTTTAGGTTCGCCCCTTGAAATTTTGGAGATTAAGGAAATTTTTGGTCACCTAGTCACAAGTCCAAAACTCGTGATTAGGAGGGAGATTCTATAATTAAATGTGAAGCACGTTGAAATGAGATAACACATCTTCAAGCAAATGCCTTATATCTTTATAAGTATTTCCAAAAATAAAATATTATGGCAACATGCTTCTCTGAGGTTTTTCACTAGTGTGTTTATGATATTCTGGTAAAGCAACACATGCTTATCTTATATCTCATTTTATAAAAATTCAAGACAATTAAAAATCCCAAACAACTCATCCCTCAAGGTTAGAGGGAAATGTGCATATTTGAATCAACTTAGCGTTAGGATACACAGGTATTATTAATTTTCAGCTCGGAGACCATCTTT
Source organism: Ischnura elegans (assembly GCF_921293095.1). Lineage (NCBI taxonomy): Eukaryota > Metazoa > Arthropoda > Insecta > Odonata > Coenagrionidae > Ischnura > Ischnura elegans. Next base: position 97,874,923 of record NC_060248.1, on the reverse strand, counting down.
TTAGCAGATAAAATTTGATACAGATAAAACAGCCCATTTCAGGTAGGTCCATCAAATGAAAAAATATGGACCACAAAAAGAAAGGAATATGTAAAGCTCATTTTATTTTTTCAACCACTAGTTGCATTCGGCCCCAATTCCCAAACTTTGTGCTCACCACATGCTTTGTGTAAATAAAACTTTATAAATGACAGAAATTGGCACTGGTACGAAGGCAAAATATGTACTCGGAGAGAGAGGAAGTCAAAGTTTCACAGCCACACAAAATGTACCTGGTTTATCCTCGAATTTCTGGTCATCTTCATTGCTTTTTTCCTCAGACTTCTCTTCTGTATTTGCCAAACGAGCCTTTTCCTTTTCATCAAAATCATCAGCATACATATCCAGAGGATCAGAGACAACTGCAGGTTTCACTTCACTCCTATCAATCTAAATAAATGATAGAATTGAAATAGAACATATACAACAGACAGTTAATAACAAAATTTTGCAAGAAAAATAATACCAAAACTAGAAAAAAATCTAAAACGAACTTGATTTGAAGACAAATGCCATCATTTGATAGCTCAAAATTGAAACTTTTCAATGGCACACAATGGAAAATGTCATACATACGTATTTGATAGTGAAAGATTTATAATTTATGAAATTAATACTGCCTCAGTTCATTCAGACTTCTACATTTATACACAAAATGTATAAATAGAGTGAAAACATGTGTTCAAAAATGTACAGGTCGTATCCAGAGTTCCTATACCACCATTACCTGCAACATTTCCTAATTCACTATCTTTAACATTTGAATGGATATTGATTGGATGTGACAGAGGACAAGCAGTTATCAGGCATTCATTCAGTCTTTATCCCACAAAATTCATAATTAATATGGAGAAGGTGTATAACCCAAAGATGCAAGCATGGTAAGTGACCAAATGTTGTTGCCTACAGATACCTTAATGCTTGAGAATTCCCTTCGTACGATCACCTGTTTACTTTTGGTTCTAGAGGCTGTCGAACAGAGGAATGCATGGAAACACTGAAATCAATGCATTTTGAATATTTTCGAAGGGAGGGAAAAAATTTCATAACGTGTGTTGCTTAAACCCTAGGAATAATGGATAGCCCATTAAAGTTCGGGTTGGAAGAATTATTTCTCCAGATTTCAGGTGTAAACAAGCAAAAGCACACCAATCCTCCACCTATCCAAATAATTAACAGATGTTAAGATACCTTCAGTGCTCTGGGTATACAAGGGTGTTAACAAGAGACAAGCATGGAAAAACCAGAATTGATGTCATTTTGAATAGTTTTCTGGGGGAAGGCTGCGGAAGGTAAGCATTTTTGAAATTTTTTCTTCAAATAATTTTTGGATCCCCACCTCTGCACAAAGTTTCAGCTCTCTAACTCTTTTAGAAGTGGTCTGGAAAATATTTTCATCACTGATTGACAGTCAGTGCCGCAAGGGGTCTCATATGCTAAGAAGATGCTAGATCAGTAAACGCAGTCAGAATTCCTCGTCCCTTCAAAAAATACCCTTCCTAAGAAGTCTTTTCGAACAATTGAATATTATAAAATAATTCATAATCTCAAGAGGAAAAGATTTCTCCAAGTTATCATACATATTTCTCAAATTATGACACAAAAACAATGGAAAACTCAAATTATGGAGAAAAAATGTCGATTCATTTGAGATATCTCCTTTTTTTGTTTTCAGATTCTTAATTTGGAAACCTACCTTGGCCTTGATAAATTCAAAACTTTCTTGGTACACATCCATATTTCCAGTCTCCGTCAGAAGCTCATCTGCCAACTCCGTCAGTTTTATAACATTTTCTCTCCCTGAGGCATCACCAGATTCACCTGAGGTATTGTCTGATCCACCACTTTTACTACCACGTTTGCACCACCTCTGAGAGGCTGATCCAGTTTTGCCGCGTCCACCTTTGATTTAAAAATTATTTATAACCTCTACGTAATTAATAAAATAAATATAATTACTAATATATGATGATAATATAGAGATGTTGACACAGAAAAGACACCATAGGTGTTCAAATTATAATGAAAAATGTCATTTTAAGTAGGTATATTAACCAATTCATAAAATTTGCTACCTATTGTTTCTAAAGGCAAATAGCATTAGTCCCGACTGAGTATATCAGGATACAGATTTTACTGATTATTGTAGACACAATCACAACCTCTTCATGAAAATATAAAAATTGGGAATAACGAAATTGAATCAAACTGAAACTATGATAAAAGACAGCTTAATCATCACCTAAAGTCTAAGTGCTTCACATTCCCTGCATGCCACTATTTAACTCACATACTTACAAAATCAAAACAAACTGATAGGAAGCATACCTTACTTTTGCATTTAAAAAAAATAAAACATATCCCAATACCCAGAGAAGAATCTTGATTCCAGTCAACACATATTTGCCTGGGAGAACAATGCAATCAGAGCATGCTTACGAGGTAAGGTGAATTTCTCAAAACAGGATAAAAAGCAGGGTAGAAAGCGAAGCAATCAGTTGCATTTTAATATACAAATTATTTGGTTTTAGATATCTCAGTTTAGATGAATGTTAATAGTCAATTTTAACCTCATTTGAAAAAGGCCACATTGGCGCCTATGCAATGCCACTCCACATGATGTCACAGGGGCCTAGATGCTATACAAGTAGTCAGGAGTTTTACATCGCCTGAGATTACCAATGCATGCATGAAGCACAGAGCTCAGGGAAACATCTCTTAATAATCACCTATTAAATGCCTATGGTTGGAAATTTTCCTTCGTTTGATAGGTTATTAATATGTAATCCTTATTTAAGCCAAGTGCCACCACCAAGCGTCACGATACAGGCTGCTAGCAGGTAGCAGAGTACCCTGCTAGCAGCCTGTATCGTGACGGTGCTCATAGCCTCGCACCACTATGACCTCACACCGTGGAAGCCGGAACCAGAATGATGTCTCGCCGGCTTTTCCCAGCATTCATACTTCGCCGTCGTGTTTTCGCTTTTTTTTTCATTTTCACTTTTTTTTTAAATCGCGAAAATTTTTACTTTCCATTTAGTCGCAAAAAAATAGATATCGTCATTTAAAAATCTAAAAGCATTGAATACATACTCCAGGAGTAATAATCTTTCAATTTAGGCAATAAAAAAATAGGAAACCACCCAATTGATGAGGATGTGAGTAAAACTAATTAACATATATTTGAAACGATACAACAATAACATTTTAATCAGTACACTATTGGTGATAGGTTTTCATAAGACCTGATTCAGCTTCAATTTATGCCTCAGGCCCATATCACCCTCTCTGGCCCATTCGCCAAGACTCTGAAGCATTCAAGAAACTGGTCTCTGGGTGGTTAAGAATCACATTGAGTTAGATGCAAGTTGCAGGAGGCATTTGCACAAGTATCCTAAGGGAGTCTACCAGCAGCCAGAAAACCCACCTAGGGCCGACAAAACATATCAAAAAACCACACTGCATGGAAAGTGTTAAGATTTCTGTGAAATATGTAATTTCGTACCTTAGCGGACAATGCCCTTTTTATCAATGTAAAGAAGTCAGTAGCTATGGGTTTGTTGTCTTAGTTCGTTGAAAGTTACTTTAATAATGGTTGACAAACCAAAGTAAGACGGTGGAACCTCATTTTTATTTTTCTGAACTAACGGCTGAAGCTAGTCCAGTTGCGCGAAGACTTCGTCTACGAATTGCCGCTACATTTTTTTTATCAGAAAGTTGAGTAAAATGTCATTTTTGTCCTCCTTCCCCAAATAGAACCTGGATAATTAACCTTGTATACAGCATGTTTCACTCAAATCATTTACGGAATTTTCTCATAGTTAATCCTTATCTTTCACCAATGCTTCCAGACCAAATTCTAAGATTCTTTTTAACCTACACTCCTCTTACCTGGAAAATTACCAATTCCTATAGGGTTCCTCTGTAATACATTAGAGTAGAGGCATTATAGAGTGAGATACACACATCAGTTACACACCCAACAGGACTAGAAATGACATGCACTTTTCTCAAACTAAATGTTGTATTTTCTTTACCTCAATTGATTTGATAGTTGTTATTTTTTTCAATTTTTCACCACTAAACAAACATCTACCATAGTATTGTATGGGTAGAAAATATTAAACGTGGACTAAAGCAGTTGAAAAGAAAAAGTCTTCCACTAAAGAACATTTTAACACTGGGTATGTGCAACACTCACCATGTCTTCTTAACGACTGAGCAACCGTTTCTCCTGGCTTCATCAGTTCTATCATTTTTTTATAGACTGAAATATGATCGAATGGTACACTGCTGCTGTCATCTCCATCTGACTCTCGAACAGCTTCACTCTGTCCACTGGACTGTTTAACCTAAATACAGCATTGAAATGCAATATCCACGCTCTTGTTATTATTAGGCATAAATTGTTTCCATAAACTAAAATATACTTTTGTAGGAATTTAAATTTCATCACCAAGATACAAATATAACATGAACACACTACCTTGACCCAATCAATGTTATCAAGCCAGTTGTCTCTAATTAGCTTCCCTTCCTTTTTCCAGTGGTAATTTCCATCTGTGTCAAAATGACCTTCCTCCATTTCTTCCTTCATATTGAATGGTGTAATGCGCACATTTCCATCAAAGTCGGCTGTTGAATCCTCTTGCCCTAAAATACAAGGATCATTGGCGTTACACCTTTGTAGGGGGTATCTGTCATTATCTTCATGATTACAAATAATACGGTGTGCAAACGAACTCCGGCACTCACCTTCAATTTCGTCCTCCGGAAGAATATCATAATTTCTTTCTTGGCCATCATCTTCTTCGTCTGAGTCCAATGAGTTCAATTTAACACCTGTTTTCGTGACTTTGGCGTCAGCCCAATCTTCTTCAAGTTCATCCTCCAGTTTCCGCTTAGACATTATGTAGCAGGGTTAATTTCGAAAATTTCACGTAAATGAAATATGTCTTTCCATTTAAAACTCTGCAAGATTAGGATTGCACTCTTCCTTAACCGTGTTCAAACGTTTACAAAGGCAGAAAAATTAACTTGTTCCACACACGATTTACAATTCAGCCAAATTTTTCAATTCGTAACTCATTTGTTCTGAAGACCGAAATGTTAATCAAGCCAATCACAATTGATGGCGGGAAATAAAGTACGTTGCTTAAGAAATTCAAACGTGGAATTAATCAACCTATCTGGTGATCCATACTTTTCCACTAAAAATGCAGTTTAATGTAGATGCAATAACTTACAGATGCATTATTTTAGTGGTTTTCAAAAAGCCCGCACCCATTATGTACTTCCATGTACTTCAAAACCACTTTCCCTTTGCTTGTTTTCCTCCCTTCTCAGCTTGCAAGGATTAGACATGAGGACGCAGAATCATAATGCAGGATAATTGATCGAGATACCAGTGATAGGAATTCGTAATAACACCAAACTGTATAGTTGCTTGTATAGTAATCCTGCATGAATGGGCTACTTGATTATCTTTGATATCAAAATAAGCATCCATCATTTGAACCCCCTTCATTGCAGTGTTCCCACTCCTCAGAAACCCTTACCATGGTTGACGGTCAAAAAAATGAATGAGCATCCGTCTGAGATATACCTATTTGAGAAGTGAAACCATGCAGGTCTTACCTGGTCCACTAGTGGAAGAGCTTGCGAAGATAAATTACTCCAAAGTCACACAATATTCTGTTCCAAGGAGGGCCTATTCCCCCATATTTGTCTCCCAATCTCCCTTGAAAGTGCAGATGTTGATGCCTATGTAAATCATTGCCTGATCTTTGACATTGAGAAAGGGGGCCACCATTCAGAAATGCTGGAGGACACCAGCAGCGCCAAGGAAAAAAAAACATAAGCAATCACATAAGCAGTGCAATATCTCTCCATCATGAAGAGTAATGGATTGAGAATATTTACTCAGCAATGGGCTGCGGAGGAGGGAATTTCCTTGACTCTGTACCCAAATCACCTGTCTCTGATTTTGAAAAGTTGGGAACACTTTCCACACTTTTGTCATCAAGCAATCTTTCTTCTTTTGTTATTACAACACAAGAACAAGTGATGTTAGCATAGTGCATGTTTCTGAAGCAGGAGAGACACAGACCTGCAAGTGTGAGGTCTCCCAGCCCAGGTAGCTCCGGACTGGTACTTTATACCGAGGCATGGATGATAGCAGCAGAAGATAAAACAAGAGTGGAAGCAAATGCAATGTGCTACAGAATAATGATGAAGATCAAATGGATCTAATGAGTATACAATGACAACTTTCTAAGAGGAATAAGAGATAGATGACTCCTGAAAACCCTCAGAAGAGGATGGAACAATAAAACTGATCATACGCAGCAAGGTTTCCGGGTTGACCTCCGCGTCGATTCATCTTCAAGACAACAGTTTCGCCGGCGTTGCAGCTAGCGTCTTCAGGTACGAAGTATCGGATGCAGGTTTTTTGCCCGTCTTATATAGGCCTTGGTTTGGGCTAGGTGCGTTCTGATTGGTCCGTGGGTAAGAGTCTCTTCCATGTGTTTGAGAGCGAATAGCTGTCCTCCCTGTTGAAAGTGGATGTTTTTGCGATTTCTATTGCCTCTCGTATGAGTCGTGGAAAGTAATGTTTTTCTCTAGCAATGATTTTTGCGCTTTCGAAGTCCACATTGTGTTGGTCCTTCCCATACGTGCTCGGCGATGGCGGATAACCGAAACTGTCTATTTTTGGTGGCCCTTAGGTGTTCTTGCATTCTGATTTTCATGGCTCTTGATGTTTGGCCGATGTATGAGTCTCCGCAAGAGCACTTAACTTCGTATATTCCGCTTTGGGTATTCATGGGCACGCGATCCTTGGCCTTGCATAAGAGGTTGGATGTCTTCGTGACACAGTTAAAACGTGTCATTATATTATGTTTCCCCAGAATTCTTGCTATATTTCGGATGTCCCGGCTACATAGGGAATATTACTAACATTTTTTTAAGCATAGTGGAATTTTAACCAAATTTCTACCGTTCATAAGAACAATAAGATAGTGAACACAAGGTACTAAGACTATACGTCCAGAAGTCTGTTATTCATAACTCTAAAATTTCATTTTAAAATTCCTCATGCAGAGAACAAAGTGCAGAATTCATGTCAAAGTATAAAAAAATTGTAGAATGCATAAAAATATATCCTTGCAAAAACAGTTGAAAATATAACCACTTCACATCATATTCCTGCAGTAAGGACAATAAAGAGAGAGAGGGTCAGGCTTAATTGCTGAGGAGTGGCCCTAAGCTCTTGCTAAACTGGGTCTAAGGCTGGGCATGAATGCATCCAAAAATTGCTACCTCTGCGGTAACTCCCCTTCCCTCGCGTCGGCTGTAGCCGCCATCCAGTTGTTTGCTTTGAAAAATCCATGACAGCTATACCCAATGTTAGGTCTTCCGCATATGAAAACGCTCGTCGGCTCCACCCGACGTTAGGAGTGAAGGGGTTAAGCACTCATGACAGTAGGGATGAGAAGTGTATGTTTCTGAACAACATTTCTCTCATAATTAGCATTCACAAATTGATTGTGTATTTCAACCAAAATATAAAAAAAAATTTTGTTAAAAGAAAAAATATAGAAAACTCACCAGCCAAGAGGTAAATACATACATGGAGATTAAAACATGTTAATTTTCCACTCCAGGAAAATAAAATTTATTTGGATACCACATACGAACTTAGTACACAAAGATATTTTCTAGGATATTTATTATATCTGTATTATATTTTAACCGAGTCATATTATATCATCAATATTTTCTGTCACTGATATGAAGATGGATGGAAATATTTTTCAAAATACCTTGACCAGGAATATCATCAACATGAATTTTTTCCACCTCATCACCCCTGAGGATGAGAAAAAAATGCTATCAATAACTCACTGCATTTTTTACAGATTACAAGTGTATTATATTGATCCTATATTTATCATAGGCTTAAAATTAGCTAAACAAAATATTGTAAGATTTAAAGCACTATGGTAGAGCTTCAATTACCAGTCCTAATGGCTGGAAAAGCCCTAAGTGATAAGTGAACTAAATGTTTTATCCATTACATAACTTTTCATAGAAATGTTTACGGTGACTTCTGAGTCATGCTTTCAGAACATTTTATGCGCCCTTTCCAATGAAAAACTAGTTGTTTTGAAGAGGTTCGGGGTAGAAAAGGGAGAATGTAAGTGAGGAGGGTGGTTGAGGAGTCTTTGCAGAGCACAACAAGGGAAGTGAGAGGCAAATACAACCAAAGCTTCATTGAGCAACTGGTAATAGAGGCTCCACCATGCAAGGCAAATTACTCTCTTGCATAGAAATGGAATCTTTTTAAAGGTAAGTCAACATTACTTTATAAAATTATCAAGGTTTTCGCAATTCATCGGGAATATTTTTCTATTAGTAAGCATGTTTGTTACACAGCTCTGTCTGAAAAATGAAAATGAATGACAAAACCATGAATTTTTTTACAAGAACATAGCACATAAAAATTTGCAGTTTCTGTTTTGAGGCAGTACACTGTGATGGCCATACCTCACAAACATTTCAGGGGGTTTTAACCACTTGGTCTGCTGGCCCCCACTCGCTACAGTTGAATTTCAACAGAGGAACTGAGCATAGAACTAAAAATATTTCTATGAGAAAAGAAGTGAAGCAAAGGCGAATAAAGATGGAAGTGAAAAATGGCTGAGCTCATCCAGTGTTCGAAACTCTGGAAGAAACTGCTTTTAAAAAACTGCAATGGTGTGTCAATTGTGTGGTAAGCTTACATAGATATATAGATTGAGATTAGCAAAATTAATTGATAGCAAAATAGCCTCTTTTTACTTACAAATATATTTAATTTCCAGTACCAATTAAGCATACTTTCCAATAACATCTTGAGCCAAGTTGATATTTAAGCACATGTTCCTGTCCCCCTTCAATTAAAGTTCCGAGATGCATTTATCACTTAAATGGTCATAATTTACTATGTGGCACAAGTTGATAGAACATGAAAGGCAACTGGAGCCTTTCTGCTATGGATCCAACAAGGAAGCAATGATTTACAAACCACAATTAGGAAACCACAGCCAGAAAGGAGAGGTGAATGGAATGTGTAAATCATGACTTGATAATCTGTAACGATTCAAAATATTTTTCTTATCTTTGTTAATATGAAAACTACACTGCATTATAAGTTATGCAATTATATCATTGTTTAGTTTAATAAGAATCATTGCGGCAGCAAAAATTGAAATTAAAAGCATTCTTTATAGGCATTGAGACTATATTTATAGAGAAAAATAAAGATGGTCATTAAACTTAATCATAATGCATTTAATGCTAACTGGATTAAATTACTTTCCATCTTGAGTCTGGGTGATGAAAAAGTAAGAGTATTAATAGCTCTAAGAATAAATTACAATGAACTGCAAAAATGACAAACATTAATTTGCAGAAAACAGAAAATCCAATGCAGAGTAATTTGCCATCCTCAGTGGCTGGAGGGTTAGAGACCTAATCTGCCATCCATGGGTAAATATATCCCAGAATAAAAGCTCTATTCATAGGTGTGTGCATAGGTGATATTGGTGGATATATGATTGTACATATATTTAAAATTTTTGCGAAGAAAAGAAATTAACTGGTAAATGAATCATATTCTAAAGAGTTATTGCAATTGTGTCACCTACTTAAAACCAACATCTAGAATTAGGTGACAGTTAGGTCTGCCATCGAGCAACGCAAAGCACATTTCAATAAAATATTTGCACATTCCACTGCGCCTTACTTAGCCAGATGCGTAGGTATAGGTACCCTTATGGTTAACAACCTCCTCGTCCTCTGTAAAACCAAAACATTCCATCAGCTGATCTCAGAGGAGCATACACAGATCACCCAGATTGTTTAGGCAGCAAAAAAAGGCATCCATATTTTCATTTAAAAGTTCAGTTAGTGACACATTTTAGTAACCACAATAAAAATGGCTAAACCTTCAATTCAAAGGATGCAGAAATATCAGTAATTCTCAGAAAGAGGAATGTTTTAAAAAGATAGTTTAAGAAATCACAATATTACATCAATGCATATGACACATACGTACATAATTCCAATTTCAGCAGTAAGACAATTTGTTTGGACTGGTTTCAATCATTTTGTCAACAGTAGCCATGCAAATACACAACATCACCACATTTGTAGATCATGGTACCTCAAAAAGCCACTTCATTGACATGGCCTCAAGGACAGAATGCTTTCAGTGGCTAAAGAAGAATCTCCTCAGTCCTACCATGCCAAAAAATATTCTGCTACCTCAAAAAAGAATCACATTTTTTATACCTATGAATTCTAATCTATAACCAAGCCATGAATTTTTGCATAGTATATTCTACTTTAATTCATCTGTTTTTACCAAATTCTTGGGCAGATAACTCTAATGTTAAGTATTAAAATCATGACTGAGGCATCGAAGAGTTTCCGTCTCTCTACATTAGAACTTCAACATTTTGGCGCCTAAAATTTTAATTACAGCACTACATATTTTGGAGCAACCATACAAGCATTATAGAAATAATAAAAACAGACACTTAAAGTTCTGTGTTTTGGCAGCAATCAAATCACTATGTCATACATAAAATAAGATTACATATTTATAGTCATGCCTTCTAATCCCTTCCTCCAAACTACATCGGAGGTAGGTATATAAAAGTCTATATGTATTAAAATAAAAATTGAATTATTGGATGTTTTGAAGTTATGTATTAATTATTTTCAATCTATCGTAAAAGAAAATTTATCAAGACAATCCAATATTTTTTACCCAAACATACTGTACGTAGTTTAGTGCATACCATAATCAACAATATCTATTAACACTATTAAAGAAAGGTTTGGATGGATTCCCATAAATATTTACAACACTGTAAAACATCAATTGTACTGACATCTCGAAAATGTCATACAAATCTGCATTTGTATATAACTAAGTTTCTTTCACATGAATTTATCAATCAATAATTTAATATATTCCTGAATGCATCAGCCAAAAGGAGCACATTAGAAAAATAGAGTAGTGCTCTTATTCTCTCATAAAAAATTCCCTGTGAATTGTATAAGGAAATAACTGTGGACTAGCCAGTGGCATACCTATAGTCACTCTCAAGTGCAAGGAAAGTACGAAACTACCACAGAGGAAAAATCATTGGTGCATCTTAGAATCTCAAATTTAAATATGTACCTACCTTTTCAGTTTTTCCCATTTTTGACAAAATGATAAATATGATGCTAAAATACAGCAAATATAATGTAAAACTTCAAAGATGGTGTTCAATAATTTCAATTAAAATTGGAACTTGTTGAAAAGGATATCTGTAAGTTAAATACAGAAAAAAGTACGTAACCAATACAGAAATAACACCTGCTTAACAAGAATGCCTTACAGTCCACTCATTGAAGCTTTTCACCTCCAAATCCTTTGAATCTCCTCCAATTAACTTGAAATTTTAAGCATAGCTAGATTCAACTTGTCAACTAACATTAGTGACATAGTGCTGTTTGACGCTTCCAACCCTTCTCAGAGGTGGATATTATTTATATCTAAGTAACCTTAGAAATAATTAGATGATCAGCTTATTTTTGCAGCTGACCTTAAAGCCACCGAGTGCATCCACTGGGTTTCGGATGGTGGGTTGACCTCTAGATATAGAGGTTAGCTGTGACAAAAGCGAGTTCACTCATTGAATTAGCAGCTGTGGACAAAAAGCGACAGTGTTCTGAGGGGGGTATTGGTCAATTCTTGGGTAAGGTAGGCCATTTCAATGATACCGAAACCTGTGAAGATAGCGTGACTTGGCGATTGGAGGCGACCATAATTAAGTCTCTCATCACCCAAGGGGAGAGGGCAGCAGCACTTCTTCATACATGTGGAGGTGGAGACCACCTTGGCAAAACACATTTCACTACGGGCAAAGTAAAATTTACTTTAACAGCTGTAGTGTTGCCATGTGCAAGGCAAGGGGAAACCATCACATTACTATCTCGAGGAGTCGCATCAACTCCACTCACTTTTACATCTTGGCACTTATAATTTCCACTCCCAAGACAGGGTGGAAACCACTCCCAGGAGGAAGTGTCAATCAGCAGTGTCACTAATGCTTTTTGGCACAATCTTTCACCATGTTTGTACAAAATTACAAGTCAATTGGTTTAGTTTTAACCCTTTCGCACTGAACATCAGGTGGAGCCCCCGGGCATTTTCATATGCAAAGACCTGACATCTGGTCGTTTGATGCTGAGTTAGCCATTGGGAAGCAAAGTGACCGCTGAGTTAGCGATTGCCGGATGCATTCAGGCCCACAGTGAGAACCAGCTTGGCGAGACTTCAGAGCCACTCCTCGGCAATTAAGCCCGACCCTCCCACTCATTTATGATCATCCTCACCACAGCAATCCAGTTCCAAGTGGTTACATTGTCAATGGTTTTTGCAATGATATATTTGCTGCACACTACAATTTTTTTATATTTTGAGATTAATTCTTCATTTTGTTCTGTGTGTTATCAATTTTTAAACAAAATTTTAGCGTTAAAAATAATGAATTTCTGGATTTAGAGTCTTAGTACCTTGTATTCACTAACTTTGTTGTTATTAACGCAAGAAATCCATTTAAAATTCCATTATGCTTAAAATGTAAGTAATTCTTTAAGATGAGTAAATAAATGCAAATTAAATGCAATATTTTATTTTAAAAAACCCTGGTAACACAACAAGTTGACCGTGGAAATTGTGCTATAATAGGGTTAGAGGGTCAAGCCAAGTGGCCGGAGTAAGGGACGGGCGTCCCGTTGAGTTGGGTCCTAAATCTAAGAGACGAAAATGCCAGAGTAACTTCACCCTAAAAAAGGGCTTCGCACAGAGAGGTTTCAAATACATATTCGAATGCTACTTGTAGCATGGAAAACGTTTTTCTATTGTAGGCACCGACAGGAAAAGGTTAAAGAATTCAGAGGTTACAGAAGATTTTAAGCTTCCACGACTGGACTATAAGTGACACTTCATTGATGAAAAAATTTCACTTAAGAAACTGGATACTAGAGATGGGTCGAATAGCAGATTTCTCGAATTCGAATATTAAATCATTGCTCGAATATTCGAATACCTCGAATTTCGAATACCTCGAATACTAAATGATGAATGCTGGTATGTTTGACTCGGTTGCCTATGCAGCAGGCAGCACAAGATTTTGGGGAGTAATTTTGATTTCCTTTAAATGATTCGAACAGGAATTTAGCTGATTAATGAATATTTTAATTTTATGGAAACAATTGGGCATATCATTAATTCAACTAACATCGCTTTACCCCCACTTCTGCTGCCAAGTGCTAGCTGACAATCTGAGGCATTTTGCAAAATACAAGCTCTATTCCACCGGATCTTCTTCAATTATTTTCAGTCCATCTTTGGGAGTTCTCACGAGATAAGAAGATGGATTGGAATTGCTATCAGGGAGAAACCAAATATTCTGAGAAAATATCCCTTTGTCTGGGACTGTAACAATAAAGATTTATAGCACCACTCATTAATTGTAACTTGATATATGCTTTCGGAAAAAAATACTGCATCAACTTCCGAGAAGCTCTGCTGCTCATATCGAGTTTCGCCAGAATGCTAACAATAAGTCTCCATCGTATTTTGACATTTATTTCTTTGCGTAAAATGCTTAAATAAACTCAGAAATACGTCGTGTTTGGTCTTATTCTTTTTGAAAGTACGCGCACATTACTAATATTTCAATTCAATAAAGGTGTAACATCAATTGACGAAAGTCATTCTTAGACACCTTTTGTGCTAATAGATGACTCATGCAGCGGTTGACCTCCGCAGAAATGGGGAACTTGGAAGCTGGTAGGAAAAAAAAGGTCAGTGGGGGAGAAAAGGGAGGGCCCGAAACACGTTTCTATTGTTCTCGTGTAACTTGGTATTTTTTCGAAGCTAAGGTCTTCGTAATATGATCCCAGCGCGAGCTGTGACCTTTTTTTTATTTCGAAGAAGAGGAAAGCCTCAGAGTGGGTGAGGCGAGTGCTGAATGGAGGGGGATAGCGGATCGTGGGAAATGCACTAATGTAAGTATCCCACGGTACTCACACAGCAGTCGACCTCCAGGAATGGGGAACTTCGAAGCAGGTAGCCAGAAAAAGGTCAGTGGGTGAGAAAAGGGGGAGGGCGTGAAACACGTTTTTATTGTTCTCGTAACTCGATATTTTTTTCGAAGGAGGGGTCTTCGTAATGCGATCCCTGTGCGAGCTGGGACTTTTTGTTTGATTTCGGAGAAGAGGAAAGCGTCAGAGTGGGTGAGGCGAGTGCTGAATGGAGGGGGATAGCGGATCGTGGGAAATGCCCTAAGGTTGCTATCTGTTGCTATCCCACGGCACTGAGGTTCTCCTGGTGGGGGGAATCGGGGATTTTCGGATTTTTTCACCCGACCATTTTCGGTTCCCCTCGTCGAACTCTTTTCACCGCTAAAATCCACGAATTTGATGTAATTCGTCAACTTGCGTAAAACGGCGCTGCGAGCACTAAATGACTACAGTTCTCCACATTTTTCCGAGTCAACTACCAACGACGTGCGTGCGACAGTGTATGATGCGAAATTCAAAGTATTCGAGGTATTCGAGGCGGTACTTTTCGCATAACTATTCGAAACCTCGAATATCGAATACTTTCTAATATTCGAGGTATTCGAGTATTCGCGGATACTATTCGCACATCTCTACTGGATACAAATGATTTATTTGGGAGAGTACCCAGATTTAATACATGCAGCATCGGAAGATTGAAAGTGGATGGCAAAAGATTCCCACAATCCCCACACATAATCATGCCATTTTCATTCGCTAATGTACTCAAGAGTTTAATGTAGCTTCAAAATCTTAACAACTACACTTTTCACTTCTGAACAATAGGACTTGGTCTAAAGACCCAAAAACTCTTCCACTAATACCCCACTTAAAAAGGTACTTCTTGTACCTTGAAACATGCTGATTTCAAGGAGTTTAATTTTTAACTGAGAAGAAAATGGCCTTGATAAGTCAGTAAACCTGAAGCTAAAAGGAAAATAGAAGCAACTGACTATTCACATAAGTTGATATTACCACCTATGATGTCAACAAAACTGCCTATCAAATAATGTCACCTCCATAAAGACGATAAGTTAAATATACATACGCCATAATATAATGCTTGAAGTATTAGACATGAAAGCTTACACTATTACTGGGTTAGGTGGACCATGTAGAAGTGAAAGTACAAAAATAAAAATTAGGAGTGACATAGTGTCTATAAAATACCATGCAGCCACTAAGGGAAATGTTGACTGTCGATTAAAAGAATCATTTAACATAGGCATAAAGCAATATATTTTGATAAAATTACAGAGGCTATCACAGATTTTCCACTTCTCACTTTACAAAAGTTTTAAACGATTGGAGGCATAGCTACCAACAGATTTAAACATCATCCACATTCCATAGTAATATAAATAAAAATGGGAGAATCAATTAAAAAAGCTAAAAAAATAAGATGCAAAAATCTAAAATATTTACAATAAAAATTAGAGTATTCACAAATTAATGATGTTAAGCAAAATGGGGTACTTAAGGATTACATTTTTGGCACATTTTGCTTGCTCTGATATACTAATTAAATATGAATAACAGCTAAATAAATACACATTTAAGTATTTACCAACACTCAAGGTTAAAAGTTTTCAGAAAAGCTACTTTCTGGGCAGCTAATTATTACAAGAATGTAAAAATGTAATTTACACTACTAGAAGTATTTCCCAATGACAAATATGTCTCTGATAATTTTCACTTTAACCTGAGCTATTGGAAATTTCTATATACTCAAATATATAGAAAATAAAACAATATGTACTTCTTTCTTATTGGAAATAAAATAAAGCCATTAGCATAAAAATAATGACAAGAAGACCTCTCTAAACACATCCTGAGACAATGATTACAGAGGTGGAAGACCAACAGCTAGGCCAATGATGACAAGCACAATGAAAGGTAAGAGAGCCATTAATTAGCACAATTATAACTCATTCTGCATCTACAAATATGTATGTACTCTTGATACATCATTTAAAATGGTCTCCTTTATAATTATTAGAACAAGTTTTCAAACGCACATAAAAGGCCACAGACAACTATGACATTGGCCACTGACTATCACATTTAACTGAATAAATAAGCTACCAAATTTTTTGACTTTTGAGAGAACTGACACATGGACTACAATTTCTTTCTTGCTCAGGGGGCCATGGTTGTATCACACAGATGAAGGCTATGCATTAAAGAGAACAAAGGGCTACATAATCATACAACGACAACAGCCACCATGGCGAGTAAAAGAGAGAGAGAGGCAATTCAGAATGTACCATGGTGCCTACTCAAAATGGTACCAATGCAGGGTAGTTCACATCATCAGGTCCACGTTCCCAATGCTGTCTATGAAGAAGGTGAAGAATGGAGAAGCGTTGACGGAATGCTGTGCAGTAGTGGTTGCGGTGAGTGAGATCCGGTCACGGTCACAATTACACCTGATTCTCCTCCGGATGACCGCTGCTCCCAGAGAGGGCCAACTTGGAGAGTGAGGAGAGACTTCTCTTAGGGCTGCTACCTCCACCCAAGAATGTGACGCCATTCTCGCCCAGCAGCTTGCGAAAACTGCGACACAAAGAGGGAATATGCCGGGGAAATTCGGGCAGGGAGAGGTGGTGCAGGAGGAATGTTAAGAAGGGGGAGGAGAAGGAGGGAGGGAGGGAGGGAAGGACGGTTGAAAAAGAGAGAGAAATAGAAAGATTGGAAGGGAAAACAGCCATGCAAGAGGAGAACACACAAGAGGTGAGCTCAAGGGCAGTATATGCACCCCAAAATACCATCAAGCATGAAAGGGATTAAAGGAATCTCCTCTAAAAAAATATCTTTTTGCATGCATGAAACAACATGCTCCATCAGATCAAAAACTCCATAACAGAGGTTAGGCAACAAAACCTGATAGTTTCAAATTCCAGAATGGACACCTACTAATTACTGCGAATAAATAGGTTTCACTGATATTCATGAATACCTCAAGTTTTTCAATTGACATCTAGGGCATTGGACTACATCAGAGAATGATGTACTTTTTAAGTCAGTCTTGACATTGAATTTAAAAAATGGACATATTTCCTTGAGACATCCTTCGAGGAAAGTTATAGCTTTCATATAAATATGAACATTTCAAAATTATGAAAACCTGGGCCTTCATAACCAATTCAAACTAAGCAAGGCATATCAGGAAGTAAGTAACGTTCACTCAGTGGGATAACAATCAGGCAATTTAATTATGACCAGATTCTACACATAGAACACTGCTCTTGAGATGATTGTCTTCAAAAAGTCATCCTTGTAAACTGGAATTTTAATCTACAATCTGCAAAACCCTAGCAATAAAAACAGCATGTGAATTAGTGTGAGGTTAGGTCAATGTTTAACCAGCAAGATATTTTCCAAAAGCGAACAGTTGCAGTCATTTGTTTCACACTCCTTTCTCTGCTTTTTGCAAAATCAAATCATGTGCCATGAAGGAAGAAATCTTGGGATGAAAAGTAACTTTAATATAATACGGTACGGACAATTAAAGCTCCAGAAAACACATTGACACAGCCATAGGTGGACTTTGGGGGCACAGGCCCCTCCGCTTAAAAAATAGACAAGATTTTTAATATGTTTATCAATACATTCATTATATTTTGTGTATCATTTAATTTAATATCAATAACTTTCATATCAAAAAAGAGAATATTCTCAACAGTAATTTTTGTATTTTGTTTTTAATCACAAATATGAAAAGTCCTGTCAGACCCTTGTGCCATCCCCCCCAGAAAAAAATCCTGGCTCCGGCTCTGGAGACAGCTAATGAGCAATTCAACTCAATTGTAATACATTGTGTGCATCAGGATGCTGTTTTTTCTAAGGAAGAATAGGAGATGGCATCTGGCACAGGTTAACTTTTTTTCTAAATGTCTCAGAGTCATGTAGCTAACTTTTATTGAGTTCATAATTTAATATTTTTATATTCTTTTTGAAAAAATGGCCTATAGACATTCATTTAATGGGATCACAAAGACATACTGGTGGGTTTTGATATCACCACTGTCACGATGTACTAAAAAGGAAAATATTGAAACTTTCATACCGACAAGTGAAGAAAATGCAGTAAAGCTGTGCTACCTTACTCTTACATCCAATTATTTTTCACATCACGACAAGTTACAAGGAAGTTGAAGTATTTATTGCTTATCTCTACTGTTGCCCACTATTTTTAACATCATCCTGAAGGACTTTCTCAAAGAAGACTCATCTAAGCCCAAATAGATTTCCAGGACTCCTTCCACTACATGGTTAATTATATCATATGATAACACCTCACTAGAATATCTCAATTGAAATGCTATTCTGGAAGAACAGAAGTTACCATCACAAATAGTTGAAAAAAGGGTGAATAATTAGTTTTAAATTCACGCATGGAAGTTGATAAGACAAATTCAAAATTAAATCTGAAAATTAGACTAAAGATTGAGCTATGTACTTTGATGAGAATGTCCCTTTTCAGGAGTGAAGAAAGGATATTGCCAAATTCTCAGGCATGGAGAGAAAATCCTTCAGAAATATTCTAAGTAACAAATTTAAAAATGTTCCTATGATACAGATGCATATACTAATACCCTAATTTCCTATAAAAAGGTTTACAAAGCTCACAGAAAATGGTAATTCCAAATACCTAACTTACACCAAAGAACATCTGAAAACTTCAGAGAACTCATACTAATTGCGCATGTAATTAAAAATAATTGAAGCATAGAAACTATAAGCTAGGCTAAAGATAAGACTAAGAAGTTCTTATCATAGGACCTAAATGACTGAGAATCCAGCTTTCAATGACTTTGCTACATTAGGTAATTACGAACATTAAATATACAACGTCAGCACAATGCAAAAAGCTAGTAAATGTAATGAATTGTTAAAATAATAGATTAAATGTCATTTCAGATCCTACCATCCAAAATAAAGTGTGAAGTTAACAATAATCAAGGATTGAACTTATAAGCTGTAACAATATTTACCAGAAAAAGAGTACATACAAAATTTCTATATATAATTTACTACACCCCACAAATCACTGCAATATGCATACGATGTATACTCAATTGATGTGCTCTAGGACTTCATAGGACAATAGAGCGCACACTGAACTTTCAATAATATTACCCCATTCCCCTTAAAAGACTTAAGGTGTTAACAGATACAACTGACCAAAGTAATATATATTAACTTACTTGTACCCTGAAACTATCCTAAATGTTTTTTGCAAAGATATATGCAGATGAATATATGTAATAGGATTGTAATATAGTCCATTCTAAAGTAGATGCATAAATGCTGATTTATCAGGTAAGTCATGTGATTAGGGCAACTTGCACTTCAGGTGATCTCATGCCAATAAAGCAGATGATGGAGGATAGGAACACAGAATGACTTTCTGAATGACTGACAGAATGAAAACAGATTAAATACGTACACATTCTAATATGTAAATAGAATTTGTCATTTCCAAAAAGAATTATATGCCTGATATTAACTTTCATATTGTCTCTGAGAACTCGCAGAGTAGAATGCAACATAAGTGAGTTTCTTTCCAGTTCATAGTTCGACCTGTTTCGCTTAATTTTTTTCTAGGTTTTTTTTTACTATGTAGAAACAATTTTACAATATAAATAGCAAAAGAATCAATTTAAATTGCTACACACTTAAAAGGGCATTAATTAGGCTTACAAACATATAAATTCAAAGGAAAATATAATTTTATACATTATTTACATGAAGAAAAGTGGAAATTATCTAGTCTGATCACCAAATGATAGTCTACTGCCAAGCCCACCCACAACATTAATGTATTTACAACCATCAATTATGGTAGTCCCTTGCAGTAAATACTCAATGTTTATGCTCCAGCATAGGAGAATAGAAAGCACATTGAACTTGCAATAATATTACACCATTCAACTGTTAAAAACTAAAACACATTGAAGAAAATAGAATAGGCACAAATAATAAATCTAGTACTTTGAGGAGGTACCCAATACTATTATATATTATTAATCACTGAAAAAAGTACGTGAAAGGTGCCTATACAAGAAGCAAGGAAGGGGGATAATTAGAAGAACATGTGAACACATGCTCGGTAACTGTGTTAATAAGCATTAAAATGTGAGCCTAGAATGCCAAAAACACACTATAAAACCATTTCTAATAAAATTAACTCATAAAATAATACATTTCCCATGCACTGGGTAAGGAGCCATGTAAAATATTTAATGCCTCCTAAACACTAAAGCAGCATTAGGGCAATCCAAACAGTGCATTTTTAAGAGGGTTGGGTAAAAGATGCTTGAAGTTTCAAATAAAAAGAGAAATGAGAAAGGGGAAAGAATATCTACGACCTTCAATATACTGCTCCTTCAAGTATGTGTTTGTCAAGAAAATCCAAGGGCTTGCAACACTTACTTTTGCAAAACAACTATGCATTTCAACACTAACCCTATCACTGCCAGCATTACAATGAGTTGATCCTGCACGAAAACTGCCACAGGCCGATTTATCAGCTGCACTCTATACAATAATAGCTACAATTAAGTTGTGATTTTTTCCTTCATAAAAATAATTCTGGAGCCCCATGATTCTTAGATGATTTGAAGCCCAAAACATATTTCAATATCAGATAATATTTAAATACATACATTAATTAACATTAATCACTAAAATAATTTAAATTCTTGCAAAATTCCAAAAATACCTTCTGCAGTCCTAGCATATCCCTCTCAAAATGGGTGGAGGGTACCTATGTAACTTCCTGAAACCCAACCAAAATGCGATAGGGAGAGCCTAACCTCAGGGAAATTCAGTCGCTTTCAGACCCCCTGTGGTGTACACTTCATGAGTATGTTTTCTGTGTTGCCAAACGTTCATGGCCTTTATTAGCTCGTTGTGTGGTGGTGATTGCTCTCCAAAATCCCTTGAAAATGGTCAAAATAAGGAATACGAGAAGGTAATGAAAGGGATGGGAAGGGGTTAATTACTTCAACTGAGGAGCTAACCTTCACCCTTCCTAACGAGCCAAGAAGTGGATGATGGAAAGAAGGTTTTTGAGACAGTCTTTCATATCCATTCTATGACAAACTCTTCAGAGAAAACATGGCAATGCCAACCCAAATACCTAGTGTCACATGTCCCACCTCTTGCCACGACACCCCTTGAAACATTCTGAACTAGCACGACTGGGCCAGTCTCAAAGATATTTAAAAAGGATCGGGAATTATAGATCTCACTTCGCTTTATTCCGTACATTTACCAAAATAGCAATTACAAGCAAACAGATTTTACAGAGTGAGCAGAGACCGAATATTTCATATGACTCCAGTGAAGATTCAAAATCTATGAGTGTATTTCTATAGGAATTGCTTTTTTTACAAAAGCAGACTAAGAGCATTGCAAGAAACATTAACCTTGAAGCAAACAATGTAGTTCATTTATGCAAGAATGAAAAATTAAACCAGACCTTTTATGCTTTATTGGCTCGAGCCCATTTGCTGTTTAATGTCTTTCCCTAACATCAGGTTAATCTCGAGCTAAAGCTTTATACGTTTGCTTTATTGGCTCGAGCCCATTTGCTGTTTAATGTCTTTCCCTAACATCAGGTTAATCTCGAGCTAAAGTAGACACTACCCTTAAATAAAATCTCTCCTTGTCGCCACAATATATAATTTTCTAAATTTTGATTAAAACTTTTGAATACAAGGATGATTAGACTATGTTTCAGGGAAAATCCTTGCTTTGGCATTGGTCAATTGTGCAAAACTGACAATGATATTTTCCAAATAATTAGAAGACTCAAAGAGAAGGTATTCAAGTAAACAATAGATATAGGAACAACAAGCATCTTTTAACTTGAATGAGTGACCATGAGGGCAGTTATAATATGTATCAGCAGGCAGAACAGAAAAGATGACGAAGCCACACTGATACCAAAGAGCCCAAATATGGCATGCACAATTATATTTTTCAAACCTTAGTTGGCATTCTGCTCTGAAGAACTGAGCAAGGTTTGTGACAGTGTTGTTAGATAAGAAAATCTGTGAAAAAAGTGAGAGAGGGAATAGGGGAAAAAATTAAGATAACTACAACAAAACCTCCCAATAATTGCAACCCATAACCACTACCAATATACAGTTGCAGTTCTTTAACCTATACTTTCAGCATAAGCAATTCTCTGATCAAATAATTTATTTTTAAATAAAAGCCAAAACATTTATGTACATATAATCAAACACCATCAAATGATTTGGAGCTCATTGAAAACAATAAACAGTAGGAACAAAATAAAGGAGCAATCACTTTTTTTGGAAAGGCAGCGATGATATTGCATTAGTAAGGCCATTAAACTCCTCCAAAATCTGAGATAAACAAAAGCTAAAATCATACATAAAATAATAACAAAAATGCCAAAATACATTATATAAAATTATAATGCAAAATGCAATAGATCAAGGTCTGTAATTTTGATTATGGATGGCTTTTTACTGATAATATGCATTCAGTAGAGCTTTCTAATAGCAAAATAGCTACTTTTGGACTCTTAGCACTAGTCCTTCAATGTATAATTCATTTTTTAACTTCTTTGGCATAAAAAGAAAAGTAAGATGAAGGAGTCGCTTATAATACAAATCAGTATAATATATAGTAGCATAAGGGTACTATAAGTCCTCATAACTAAGATAAATACAGAAAATACCTTACCACAAAATACATTTAAAACAAGAATTTTGCAATAACTAAAATTGAAGTCCATACACTTGATATATGCATTTATACATTAAAATTAATACCTAATAATAACATCTGCAATGATCATGACCAATTGTTTTGAAAAATGAAAGAAACGAAGAATGTATTGGTTTCACCACACCTTTCATAAAATCTGCAATTCAGGTCAACTTCAGCTTATCTTTCCGTAAAATTTAACAAATATGGTGAACTTAATCTAAAAATGCAGTTCACATGTACTGATGGCCACATAATTGGAAAAAATTTCAAATATGACGCAAAGAAAATATTCCTTGCATTTAAACATTAAATTGGTAGATTAAACGATTGAGGGAACCTTTAAAAAGTGCCCTGATAATTGTACCTATCTTAATCTATTATGCTAAACGCATACTGAACCTGCCATTCATTTGCAATAAGGGGAAAAAAGTACCACGGTCAGGATATAGACAGTAACTACATAATCTAACCTTAGTTTTGGGCCTAAACCCAACTCAGCCTAACTTCAGTTATCTCATGGGAATTTGGTGCCAAAGTAGCAATCAAACTTCAAACTTTCTGCACTTGACTTCAATATAATTTAAGTACAATTTTTTACTTCCAATATACATCAGATCCCTACATTTACATTAGATCCATTGAAATGCCGCAACTCTTCAATTTGTAGGGAGATATGACTAAATGGAAAATAAATTAAGAAGATCCACTGAAATTAATTATACATGACAGAATGGATAACTCTCTTACTTCACATTTTTAATAAAATGAAAAAAAAAAAGATATCGGAAAATAACCAGTTGTAAGAGACAGAAACAGCAGACTCAACTTCCGGTCCCACCCTTTTCACGCCCCCAACCCATCACCTACACACTCCATATTTTTCCCGAGTCATGCGTTTCTGTCACTGCGAAGAGTCGAGTCTCTTTACGCTCATCTTCCATCCTCCCGTGGGAAACTGCAGAGCTGGGTGAAAGAGAAAGACGATGGCTGAGGATGAGGAAGGGGGAGGAGGGGAGGTCAGCGGAGGGGGGCCGTTGGACAACGAACGTCGTGGAGTCGGACTCGTGGCGGCGAAGAATATAAACGAGTAGAATAATAAAATCATCTCTCCGTAGTCTATGAGTTTCCTTTCAAAAATCCCTGCCAATTGATCGGCGACACCCCTTAGAGCATCGTGGGTCTTACACAGTGAACAAAATTCTTTAGATAAAAGCCCTCAAGCACAATTAACAAGTAATTATTTTACACACTTTCACTTAATGGGTATATGGTGAATGCTTGAGAAATGTTGAAAGTGGACTTCACTTTTAACTTTCTAATAGACAAAACAAAGATAAGCACGGAGAGAAAATAAAGTCACATCATATATAAAAATATACAAGGTAAAATTAAAGTAAGGCATGTCTCCAGAGAGATGATCAACTAACTGCGTATGAATCAATGTCAATGAAGATAAATAGATACGACAGTAGAAGCATTGTGACTAAAATATTTTCAGATAGTATAAAATATGAAATTGATGTGGTCAACTTAATATTGACACAAAAACTGTCATTAAACACATTATCCCCATGGTCTTGCAGTTCCTTGAAAGTATGAGCTATTAGCAATAAACCGGGGACAGAAAATAAATATCATTAAAACATGTAAGATAATTATGCACTAAAATATTTGAAATAAAAGTTTACAGAGTAAGAGAAACATTCTTAGATAAGTATATAATGCAAAGAAGATTTGAAAATAAGCCAAATTATCAAGTTTAAAAGGGAAGATTTTTAAAAAAGTCATACTTCACAAAATATATCCTGGGAAATCTATGATGCACAAAAAACATAATTGAAACAGAACTGAAGAAGAAAATTTATTTATTGCAATAAAAAAGTTTTTTTTATGAGAATTGATTGAAAATTCTTGACCACAAATGTTCGTTCATGACAGTGAAACATGTAAATTAAACAATATGGCGCAAGCAGAATTTTTTCCTAAATCAATAAACCTAAACATACTCCAAACTGTACTGCAGAACGACTTCTTTTATTTATTTAAAATTTAATTTGCACGCTCAACAAACACTAAGGCTATTTATTCTATCACGGCCAAAAATAAATCCAAATTTGTAGCAAGTAACTAGTTGATACATGATAAGGAAACTACGTAGTGAAATTCATATACTTCAGACAAGTTATAATACATGTGAACATACTAAAAGACTACATCAATTACACCATAGATGAATTTATTCATAAATAGTTCAGCTTTTTTTTCAAACCGGTTTATAAAAATTTTCCTATTTTTTCCATAAGTAATTAGGTGATCTGAGAATAAAATTGTTCTCAAGTACACATTATAACAAGCTTTTTTTATTTTATCACCCGCCATAATGGACCTAAACATAACTATTACATAGCACTTGCAGCCTCAGTACAATACCATGCTGTTAGTCACTTATATTTATTTGCACTGACCCACACTGACTGAGCAGTGCGGGTGTGATTGTAATTAAAGTTTTATAAAACAAACGATCATTTTAAAAATGCTTCCCCACTGGAATCCTAAAGAAATATGTAGTCAATTTTGATTATGGGTAACTCTTTCCACTTATTGGTTATTAATTACCTAAGTCAGAGAAACTATTCAAAACTTACTAAATTCAAGAACTTAGGGAAGAGTGTTTTGAGAAAATAAAACGCTCATATTTTTAAAGTGTACCATCATAATCAAAATAATCATGGATAAAACATCGAAAGCTTATAAAAATAGAATACTTTGTGAGATACATCACACTGCTCTAATGTTGAATGTAGCATGTCAATATGCCTTTGCTACAGCTGCACCCAAGATTTCCCGGGAGCAAAGGGATTGCATCACGAACAAGCAAGTAAATATTACCCATGACAACTCCTCTGAGCTCGAGAACTAGAGCTCGAGAGTGATTAACAGACTGCTTGGGAGCGCCCTTTGGCATTGATAGTGCTTACTGAACACCACTTTTTATCATCCATGTTGGCCCAGTACCAGTATATCTTTGGCCCAAACTAAATTTAATCTGACATACTCCATGTAACTTTCTCCAATTTGTATTTTCAAAAGTCAGTGCATCAAGAAAAAATAGGCATTTTAAAATAAGATGAAATTTTTACAGATGGAACCTAAATTTTAAGTAAACTACAATATTGCTGGCATCCAAGTTGAGCTAATTATGTACTAAACTAAACCTAATACAAAAGTAAAGAATGAAGGAGAATGGGAAGTGGCTCTGACATTTTTGAAAATATTTTGGTGTACCATGCTTACACCACGGAATGAAAGCTAATAACAAACATCTGCACACTTTATAAAATCAGGGTTATGTAATAATCACCACACTCAAACCACTTTATACATAATGAACTTCTTGGGACCAAGAAAAAATTTAGTTGTACTGTGTAGAGGATGATCATTCCTTGTGAGCCTAAAAGCTATCTAAGCAAATTATTGACAGAGATGCAATAATTTTTCAAGAGTTCTGACAGAAAGGGCGCAAAAAGAGCAGAGAAAGAGCATTTTCACAATTGAAGACCTTTGAGGGGTAACACTTCCTTAGGTCTTTCACAATTCTTCCTAGGAAATTGACCTTGAAATGGATTAAGAATGTGTTAATTAAGGGTGCGTCGACAACAGGGTCATTTGCATTTCCCATGTGAAGGTGAAATACACATAATTGTATTATGCATACAAAAATGGGAAGCCTCCTTCAAAAATGGAAATAGCCTCTTTTAAAAATGGGAACTGAGGGAATGGACTCCACACTGAGAGGAGAGTTGATAGGCCATCAATGAAAACATTGCGAGAAAACCATCTCAGTAGCTACCCTTCACGAATAACTCGCGTCATCAGTCATCATGGAATCTTTGAAATCAAAGTCGAGAAGTGAAAGATAAAGTAGAACCTTGTGATTTTGGGGATATCTTAGCATCATCATCTTAAAATTAATGCAAGAAAAGCCCATTGTTGGGATGGGGGAGTGAAACATCACGCGAGGATAAATCACTCGGCTTGCTAGTCTAAGGTTCCAGCACTGCATTTGCAGAAGAATTCCGATGAAGAAGCACTACTCGGAATCATCAATCGATTCTTGCTAAAATTTCATGAAAATATTATTGCTGTTGTGAATAAATTCGATGATTTGGATAATTATTTGCATGAACCTACTCGATTTTCAGAAAAAAAGCCTGGGCTTTGGAATGACAATAAAATGAAATAAACTTCAAATGATGCAAGCTTCTACAGACTTCTGCTAGCATTACTAGCTACTTCTATCATAAATAACATCACTAATGAAGAGGAATGCGATGGTGGTTGGCGTAACATGGTGAAACTCCTTCATGATGCACAAAGGTTAAGAAAAGACTTCGCTGTTTCACAAAATAAAATATATTTGCGACCGGTTGCGACCAGATGATGATACGCTGTATCGAAACTGGTTGCAAATATATTTTATTTTGTGAAACAGCAAAGTCTTTTCTTAACTTTTGTGCAACTAATGAAGAGAACTAAAATGCATCAGTGTATTTCATTATTTTGTTCTAAAGAGGTATAAAAATTGACTCAGGACTAAAAAATTCTGTAATTCAACAGAATTTTTTAATGTAAAGAGGTTCGTTTTATTAATGATGAAAATCCAATATTCTCATGGAAGAAGAATTGGAGCCTAATTTTTTTTCATTGTAGGGAGGATATATATTCTATTGATATTTGTTCTTAAGAGGTTTGACAGTATCATAAAAATTTCTTCCCTGTAATCAGTGTTTCCACAGTATACCTTTGGTAATTTCATTTTTCTAAGATGAACAAGAAGGGGTATATGAGCTAAATGGAGCTAAAAACCCATCCCATACTCATAATCATCAAATCTCCATTAACAGAAGATTTATCTCAAAAAGTACAAGCATGGTTACATGCTTTCTTGGATACTGAGCCTCATATCAACAGTAGAATGTTCATAATAACAAAAGTAGTGCTAAAAAATCATGCACTACAATTTAACCAAAAGCCATACAGCTATTGACTAAAAAGGAAATTTTCATTTGTGGCATTATCTCAGAACTTCCAGATAATTTTCTTTAAGGTCAACTGCACATTCTTCATACATAGATACTATTTTGGTAATGTTGCTCAACCTGTATTAGAAATTAATTTTCGAGTATTCATGTACACTTTTTCCTTCATATGATGAATGGATTAACAAAAAGTATTTATTTTTTATGAAATCTAAACTTATTGGTGCCAAATAAATTATCCAAAATCTAAGCTTAAAGTTAATATTAAAAAACTAAGAAGAATTATAAACACTTAATTACTAAAAATTCTGGAAAAAAAAACAAATAAGTAAACTCACAATTTTCGAATGCCGGAGTCTGACTTTTTCCATGGAGCGTCATCAGGCTCAAATGGAAGAGGTCCTTGAACAGGTGCATCTTCATCAGGCTTGTCTTCTTGCTTATCTTCTGGCGTCTCCACCCTGCAAAATGTAACTTTTCTCCTCAGAACTGACTGCTACTAAGTCAATGCCATAGTCAATAATATGTCACAAAATCCTATCACAACAAGGAACTTACTCGGGCTTTGGCTTGGGGCGATATGTTTCCAACTCATCTTCTAAGTCACTCACTCGAGCCTTCAACTCATTCCGCTCATGCAAAATTTCCTTCAGCTCGGCAGTAGTGAACCTTGGCCTCTCCGGATCATCTGGGTGGTACCTCTCACCATACGAGGGCTGCTGGTCCTAAAAACATGTTTAAACACTGGAAAATCATTTAAAACACAAAGCCAGCCATTGCCTAAGAACACAAATATTTTAAGGGAGAGGAAGCTAAGTATTTGAGCCTCTAGTCACTGAGGTTACAGTTTTCCAACATTCCCTATCAGACTAAGGTTAACACAGGCGAAATCAGTTCTTAATAGCAGCTTAAATATAAAAATATCAGCAACTTGGCATGTACTATGCTTCTCAGTGCACTGTCCTACCAAAATAAGATACAGTAAACTCTTGATTTTACGAAGCAGGATTTTACGAAGTTTTCGATTATACGAAGTGATATTGCGGTCCCGGTGAAAAGCCTATGCTAAATACATGGCGCTATTCGATTATACGAAGTTTCGATTATACGAAATTGTTTGAATTTACGAACCTCGGCTCGGTCCCTAGGAGCAAATGGCATTCGTTTATACGAACTACGGCGAAAAATTTGTCAACAAAACTAGTTACGCCGGCGTAAGTAGCTAAAAAATCAGCGCTTCCAACTGTGGTCCATCAAAAGTGCGAAATCGTAAATGATAATGCAACTTTGGAGAGAAATGGGTCGCCAAAAACCTCACTGTGGGAATTTAGGGGGAGTAGGAGTTAAGTTAAAATATCGCGGCTGACATTATGCCCCTATTTACGTGCCTGTTCGTAAACATAGCATCGACAATAATTCGTAGTTTAACATGTCAGGAAGGTCGCGCGGAGTATTTCGTACACCCCTAATTAACCCTTTGCACTGCTGTGAACGTACTTCGAAGACTACTTGACTACTTTTCGCCGAAGCACTTCGAAGGGTCCCTAATCCGGGACCCTTTCCTCGACGAGCTCACCCTCGCTGGCCCCTGAAACTGGGCTATTTTTTAATGCATTACCTGACGTAACCCTGGGTTTCAAAGGGCAAAGGTGCCATGGGGGAAAAAAGAGTAAAGTGCGTGTAACTGTGGGGCTGTGCGTCAACCAAACGGGCACGGACAAAATAAGCCCGTTGTCATTGGGAAATTTGAAAGGCCACGGTGCTTAAAACGTAAAATTGGAAGCCCTCCCCGTTTTTTACCATGCAAATAAAAACAGCTGGATGACCCGAGAAATTTTCCAGCAAACGGTTATACGTCTACAGAGAAAAATTGCTGGAGAGAACAGCAAAATTGTTTTAATAATGGATAATGCCACCGTTCATAAATACGTGGAAGATCTAAAATTGGCTAATGTTCGAGTCCTCTTTTTACCCCCGAACTCGACTAGCAAGTCCCAGCCCTTGGACCAAGGCATTATCCAGAATTTTAAAGTCCTATACCGGAAGAAGCTTGAGCGGTATTACTTGCGATGGATCGGTATGTATACATTCATCTATTTTGCTCATGTGCGTTTGGATATCGATTTAGATATTTTTATTCATGATTATCATTCTTTCAAATCTATTTGCTACTTTTATAAATGGGAACAGAAATTAATAACATCCCGAAATGGACGTTGATACATGCAATCCGCGCCATAATATCTTTTCGTGTATATATTGGCCTTTGTGAATGAACAACTTAAATATCTTAAGTACTGGGCTCTATTTACCGCCAATTTATATTTCAGGCTTCTCGTAATGAAGATGCACTTCCAAGTCTAACCATGAACTTTCTTCTCACGCGCTTCCCCGTTCTCCCATGCTGGGGTTCTGTCTTTCCAAAGCCGTCCCTTCCCTCCTGCCGCCTTTGGCTGATCTTGCTGACACCCACCTTACGCATCCCAAACCCCTCCTTCCCCAGCATTTCCCATTCACTCCCTCCCTAAGGAGACTGAGCTTGTGTGCGTCGCAAAAAAATACGGCCCCCAAAAGTAGACTGAGGCAGAGCTGAAGGCCATTTCCCCACCCTTCTTTGTCCTGCCCCCTTCACCAGTCCTTGTGCTGACCACACTTCTTCCCTCAGGCAATCCCCATCCCACTCTTATTCACCCCACCCACTGGGAACGTTCCCCGATTGTGGAGAGAGGCATGGTTCATCTTTACCTGCAACGGGGGGAAGTTATTAACCGGAGAGAGGCGGAAGAAGTATCTTCCACTATCGGGAAAATGGTGCCGCGCTTATAATTGTCTCTCTTCTTCTCTGCTGACTTTTCAATTGAAATTAATTTCTTTGCTCTTTCCACACTATATTTATTTACGATTATGGCGCGACTATTTTTTAGTGCTAAAACTAAGAAAATCTTTTCTCTATGTCAATGATCCTTTGCCTAACTTTCAATACGGCGGAGAAAGGAACACGAAAAGTAAATGAGGTGACGGTGCAGGTTTTTGCGTGTCATTTTTTGGGAATTCACGCTAGCGAACCAATACTTAACCACGTTGAGAAATGATAAAACGTCTCTTGTAGGAAAACAATCAATGTGGATAATAACGTTTCTATCTATATTTCTCCGATACTGTAAGATGTTTCTCCTGTCGTTTTCCGGTTGGAACCTTGCTCCTGTCGGCATAAAAGGAGAGAAACATACTATATGAACAGGTCACCTCACACCCGGTATGAAGAATACAGTCCTGATGAAGAATTAAGTCTTTTATGGCAACGTCTGCGAAGATGATGGAACACAGTAGTCGGACGGAGAACTCAAACAGAATTTACTTCAAATATTCGCCAGAAGATAATCACATCCTACGTTATTTATGATCGTAATTGAATCTCAGTGAAAATAGAGCACATTCTGCTGAAAATACGAAGTAACTCGAAATATTAACTTACGAAGGTTATTTTGGAAACGGGCTAAGACCCTTGTTTTTCTTTTTTTCTCGTCACTGAGCGATAGAGGGCGACATAAATGGCGGTTAGGCCGGCTGCCGCTAAAATTCCGTGGGTGTCAGAAACAAATATCTATCTTTTGCATACTTAATAGTAGCTATTGGCTCCTAACCACAAATTTATTACTGTTAATTCTTATAATAAACATTGCAATTCATTATTTGATTACGTTTTCTAAACTGGTCGGGAATTTCTTTAGCGATCGTTGATGTTGAAGTATGAACAAGAAATGGGAATTTTATGGTGGTATAATTATTTAACGATTTTTCACATCATAAATCGATAGCAAAAAGCCTTTTCTATGAATTATACCGAGAATAACCACCGAAAACATTTAAATAAGACCACTAAAGACAAAAAACGGCGGAAGAAACAAAAGCGAACATTTTTTTCGTGACTTACGAAAAAGGTTTGAATTTACGAAACTCGATTTTACGAAGTGCCAATTTTCCGGTCCCACTGACTTCGTAAAATCAAGAGTTTACTGTATAGTCATGGATTAACTATGTTTCAATAATTATTATCCATTTGGTCCTACTCTGTTATCACTTATGGGACCTGAGAATTTTCATGAAAATGATGCCTCAACTTAGACAAACATTACATCTTTGAAAGACAACCCTTGAAATTTTACTGGCCCCAATATTAAAATAATTTCATTTTTGCTTCTTAAAATTTTCACAAATCGGAATTTGTCTGGAGTAGATAATTTTTGATGAGCATTTTAAGTTTTAATTACCCCTTAACACTAAACACATATATTAGCTGGGAAAAATAATGGGTAGATTTAAAACTTAGAAATTAATTTATGAGCACATATTAGAAATTCACCAATAGATTTTCTGGGAACTGTGAAGTCTATTCACATGTTATCATTGACAGACCATATTGGCTTGAGGTTGATGAATTGTTTCCAAGAATTAGGCAAATAAAAAAACAATAGACCAATGGACAATACTGTTTGAAAACGATGAGAATTTCAAGAGAATAAGGGCTCAATATGGAGAAAGGGGATAAAGTGGAAACCAAGTACAAAAAATAATAAATGAAACAGCCTAAAAAGATTATCAGTTTCTTCAATTTTCAGTGTGGGCTTTCCTCTTAATCAGGATGTTAATCAGCACTCCACTGAGTTTTTAAAAATTCAGAATCAAGCACTATAAAATAAAAGAAAATTAAATTTTTATTCCAAATTTGATATGATCCAATACATTTTCACTCACCAATGATTCTGAGAGGTCTTCATTTTCCTTCTGAGCTATGCCCAGACGTTGTCGAAGCCTTCCAATCTCCCTTTGCTGATCTTGTAGCTGAGCCAAGAAATCTGCTCGCTCATCAACAAGACCTCTTACTTGTGCCTGAGCACCATGATGCTTTCTTCTCAGCTCTCGGCCAACCATACTCAGCCTTTCAACTTGCTCTTGAATCTGGAAAAGGATAAATCAATATTATAGAACATAGCCCTCAGTGTAGCTAAAAATAATAGATTTCAGGAAATTAAAGTAAATTAAAAGCATATGTATTAAATTGTACTTTGCAACATTGTTAACTGAAATAAAGATTAAGCTCATATACAGAAAATTTGAAAATAAAGTAGAAGTCTGTTGTAATGAGAACAGCCTATACTAAGGGTACTGTACAGTAAGTGATTTGTTTCTGCTGGTGGGCCCATGAAGAAAACCATAAAGAAAGCATCCACCTGTAACGAGTGCTCGTGATTGTCTAGTGCTATACCAAGTCCATTTCGTCAAGGATGTTGTCCAGGGTGTATAACTCTCCAGATAATGCAGAGCTGAACTTGGACCACAGGAAAGTTGTAAGCTAATTTCAGATGCATTTTGCCAAGTCACAGCATCATTGTGGCAAATAAATGACAAATCATTGTCCCCTCCACAGTTTATAGATATGATTGCCTATTTTGCCTCACTTCCTTACCTGGTACACTACAAAGCTAAATGCAGATGTAAACGATATCATACCTGAATATCTAGCACATTGTAGTGCTGTTGCTCATAGAATGAGGTTCCTGCTGTGATTATCCAAGTTTTGCAATACTTTAGAGCACTCTTCCATGAACTCTCGCAAATATTGTGTAGCAATGGCTTTCCACCCCCCAGGAGGTGGTGCTATCCGATGGTACTTGGCCTACGCAATCTCGCCAGGATAGCTATCAACTGCCCAATATCGGCGCCAGACGGTCTGAGGCACAGCTTCATATTTTCTTCCCATGCAGAATCATTTAGCATACCTCACAGATGGCCTAAAAGATACTCTGTGCCCACTGAGTGGAAAGTCATTCTGTAATGCCTTGAGACTCAGATGGTGAAATAGTATTTTGAACAATTCTTTAATGAGTTACCTGTGGAATCAAATATGCACACCACATTCACATGTTTTACCACAGCCATTTCTACCGATGGCAGGAGCAACTAAAGTAAAACAGTCGTATACAATATCATAAATTCATCATGTTTGCAATCATTCTTTTTTTTAATTTTGCATATGTAACTAACTTTGCAATCCCACAGAGATATGACACTAACATTGAAAAGCTGCTGTTCAGAAAGATTATACCCAATTGGTGGTACCCAAGGTTACTAGAATTTCAATAACTGGGCGTTCAGATTTCAATGACCGCATTACTGGTGCTTAGGAGATGAGAAAGCTTCTTGCACTAGGATCTCTGGAAGTTGAAATCTTATACAATCACAGTATTCTTGATAGTTTACTTTTGTGACATGAGATATTTATGACATGAGATATTTATGACATAATAAAGAAAACTATTGCGACCTGTTCTAGGACTTTTTATATGGTATATCATCAAAACTACCCAGAAAGAAGATAATGTCAGGCATTTTCAAGGGTAATAATCACTGCACTAAATGACACCCTTGAGTACCTTTCATCTTCATCTCCATTTAACATCGTCAGAATTTTTTTCCTTACGTGCTTACTCTTGGATTATAAATCTGTTCTTGCCACAAGCACACAACAACACAATTTACTTCAAAATTAAAGAGACCAATCCATTCATTATGCATTCTTTCGATATCTAATGACTACACCACAAGCCTCTTCTCCATTACTGCTAAACCTTCTCCAATGAACAGGTCAATTTTGCTTTGGTCAATCAAAATTAAGGGGTGATACTTACAGCTTCAAGTTCAGAATTTTTGGCCAATATTTCATTATCCCTGGCACGTATGGCTTCTCTTTGCCTTTCCACAGTCTGCCGCAGACGGCACAACATCTCCCAATCACTTGGTGCACCTCCTCCTTCACTTCCATCTCCACCACCTAAATAAGACAAAGTAAAGGCCTTGGAATTATTACTCACTAAATGGGAATTATTTGGTAAACTACTACCATTACACCTTTCTATAGTGAGCAACAACTCTATGGAACAAATATATTTTGATTGTAGAAGAGAAATTGTTTTTTCTTCATCAACAGCCCAAAAGTTTTCTTCCTCAAACATTGTATCCACGATCATTTTAGTCTATAATAGATTAAAGTTTGCAATAAGTTAATTAAATTATCAAAATTAAGATGCATGAGACCTAAAAAGGAAAATAAAATCATATTCATTTCCCGATGATAGAATGAGTTCTATTAGACTATAATTTTTGCCAAATTTAGTAGGTGGAATTGTAATGACTTTACATCAATGAAAAAACTGTTTTAATACACAGATATAATTAAGACACTCCACCAAGACAATGTACTATTGAAAATAGAATAAATAGACCAATACTGGTAGTGCCTTATATACATTAATGAGATACAACAATATGTTTTTAATTTCATAATATAAATTATGCATCCAAGATATGAAATATGATGAGAAGTGCACTACGGTTTACCCCAATTACACAGTAAAGCGGGGCCAAGTTCTAATATCTCTCTTAACTTGCAGTAAATACCTATTAATTTTACATAACATAGTAAAATATAAATATAAACACCAAACTTCATCAAGATAAGGCACAAGATCAAGTTGGAATCATGCCTAACACCAGCTCCCATCCAATGGGCCATAGTTTGCATCCTGGCTAAGAATACAATTGTTTGGATACTTAGGGCTTCACCAGGCACCTATAACAGGGTTCGTATCAACTTCCCTATTTCAATATCCCTGATTTCCAGTCCATTTTTTTATAATTTCCCTGAAATTACAGCAGACTCCCGATTATCCAGGTGCAGCTTATCCATGTTGCAGATTATCTGTGCATGAGTTCTTACTCCTTTGATGTTTTCCACTATCTTTGTAGAAAAGATAAAATCGGACCCCAAAGCAGCAGGATATTTGCATTTTCATCCATGGCTACACCGGGCTCATTATTTCCATCAGAATTCATGTCAAAAAATGGAATCATTTTATTTACTTGCTGACAAGGAATGTTTCAAGTTCCCTTGGGCATCTGATCTAGCATTACAGACGACTATCAGCGGCAGAAAAAAAAACTCGAATACCTAAGGCTAAACGAATTCTTGGAAATTACAACCACAATTAACATCTCAATATACCCTGCCCAATGAAGCATACCTATTGCACTTTCAAAGACTTGTGTCACTATTTATAATGGCTCATTCATTGAGATTGTCTATAGAACACTCAAAGAGTATCTTCTCATCCATCACTACCAACCCAATACCAGGAGGTTTTCAAATATCTACTTAACATTCCAGGATAACCCCTCACAGGTGATGAAGGCCAGCACAAGACTTAGTTACTTCACATCACATCTCCCCCAAAATCCACATGGGTTTCTTCTGGGTCATTTGTAAGTACATATAACCTTTGTTGTTTTTCAACATGCAGCAGTAAATTCCATTAATATTATTAACTTTAAATTTCATTACTGGCATAGAATAGCAAGATGCTGTTTTCATGGATTTCTCCTTTCATCCATCAATCCTCCTCCTTCTGAAATTTGCGAATGACTCCATATTTCTGATAATTTAAAAAATCTTCATTCTAGTTTCCTCAGAAACCAAATTCATTGTGACATCCAATCCGGATTTTGTTCCCCTTGACATTCATTGACATCTGTGGTTTCTCAAGGCAGTGTCCTTGGTTCATATCATTTTAATTAACTTATTGATGACCTGGTTTCCTTACTTTCCCTTCCCTACCTTAAACCGTACTTAGTATCAATGTAACCTTATCGAGAACATACAAAGACTCTACATTTGCCTTGAGCCAGAAATCAAATTGTTGTGATGCTTGAAAGCATAAATTTAACCAAAATAAATGTAATGTATAGTCAATTTTCCCATAGAGGACCACCTGTGAATTTAATTTTACTCTATGTAATCACTCTCATAAATTTGTCCCAACATTTTACGACCATGGTATTCTCTCAGACAATAAATTCAATTCTTCCCCGCACAAAAAAACCGTCTAAGACAATTTTCTCTTAGGCCTACATCATTTCACCAAAATAAATTAGCTCAGGGCACGGAACTTAGAACTTCGTTTACCTACTTCAACAATTCTTCCAATTCCTAAGTATTTTTCTCCCATCTGATCTATTTCCTCTCAAACTAGTTTCCCATCCCTGGATGGAGACTGCAATTTCTTTGCAAAAATAGTTAAAAATAATTACCACATCTTTGCGACATGTCCACCAATACCTTTCTTCTCCATCCCTAATCTCACAACCCTCAAAACTCACAGCTGACTTATACTCGTCTAAAGTATTCTCCACTATTACCTTGAATTCCTCTCCTTTATCTACTTCAATTTTCCATCTAACGACACTTACTTTGACCCTTTGCTCCATACAACAATTTCCATACTTTCGATGACTAAACAGTTTTTTCTTCTCCTGTATCTCCACTCACCTGAACTCCATCCCCCCACCCACTGACCCTTTTGTAATCCCCATTACATCAATTGAAAGCCTATTCCTTTCCCCTTATATTTCCTGTATTTTATTGCTTTGTTGTAATTATTAAATTTACCAGTGTATATACTTTGAAGTTGAGTAAAGTTAATGGGCTACTGTTAAATGGCACCTTTGCTGTGTGTGATTATATACTTCTTCAAAATTAAAAATAGCTAAACTTATTAATAAAAGTAAGTGAAATTAGCTATTAGGACGTATTCATAGGGCATCGCAGACTGAAAAATACAAACCTGGACCAGAACCATCACCAGCCATGCCATTTTTTTCTGCAACAATTGAAGAGAGACGTCTGTTCTCATCTTGAAGACGAGATACCATCGCCAGGAGATCCCTCGATTCCTGCCTCCAATGCTCTTCTATTTGTTCCAGCTCCTGCTCAACAAACAACATCAAGTTCAATTTCAGGAACATAAATGCGATTTCCTATGTCACAACCGAATCATAAAATTCTTAGCCAGTGCACTTCATAATGTTTCCTGTTAAAACAGTGAATATCTCAACTGCAAAACCGACAATAGAAGGATTTTTATCCATCCCAAGAAAGCTTACGGTAAATATTTCCATTTAGCCATTTGATAGATGGCTCACATGTAATTACCTAGGAGAAAATTTCCCTGTCCATCGACAGATTGTGATCCATAAATATTTTATTTTGCGAAATACATTGAAACTTAGGCGAACTGAGAGAGCAAAATATAGCTGGAAGACACTAGGAGCCGGGAATTTTAAGTCTATCCTCCAAATTAGCTTTTAAGTCTATTTCTTCATCAATGATAAGTATTTACCGCTTGATAATTGCGGCTTATTCAAGTTTGCCTTCATAATACAACATATGAGCATAGAATATACTATCATTACGAAATAAATTTTAAATTACTACGAGAAAAATGAAGAGCTTAAAAGCCAGATAAACGGGTAAGCGACATGAACACCCAAATTTCGATATTAATCACAAGAGATACACTCATTTCTACACTTAAAAGCAGTAGTAGCGATACATCATTAAGAAATTCCAAAGCATATTGGTAAGGCAATATGCCACCGCCCACCTTTTCGAACCTCACACGCCCTTCAGCTTTCTCAATCTTGTCATGCTCCAAGTGAGAAATTCTTGCTCGTAGTTCTTGAACAGTAGTATTTTCTCTGTCATTCTTGGTAGCAAGCCTTTCCAAATGCTCCAATGCATTTATTACTTTGGGCATTAGGCTGGTGACGGCTTCTGTCCCATGAGTATCTATTATTTTCTCGAATTCTTTTCCAATTTCCGATGCTATGTCGTAAACATCCACGACTGATACATCTTGATCACATTCTTCCATTTCAGAATAGAAATCCAATTGGAACGGCATTAAGAACAGATAATTATCTCCTTGAGGACTTTCTATACACCAGCAGCACGCAGCGATGAGTCAGAATGGTGTGACAGATTAAATTAATCGGGAAGCCAGGGCCATCTACTGCCTTCGCAGACCTTTGAACAAATATGCCATTGTTTACTCTCAAGTCTTCAAACGCAACAACTTAGGCGAAGAATGTCAATAATTTTCTTGTTTCATCTACGCTGGAGCAAAACAAACGTTCTGAGCCCTCTATGCAACACTTTCGCTCAAAGTGTAAACAATAACAATTCTGTACATAAGTCGCTTAACTTTTGGCCAATATTCTCCCTAAAATATGCTGATGTCTATCACAACATAACTGGGCTTTCCCTACGGATCTGTCATCATTCTCTGGCCTTGGGTAAGTGCTGCTGGCAGTGTCCATATTAGTAACTACGGCAATTTCAGTTGAGGCGGTAACCCCTCCCATTTTTGTATCAAGTACAAATATATCGCCAAAAAATAATAAAAAGATTTACAAATACATAATCGCTGCCCAAATTTTTTTCGATATAAGAGCTGATAAATTGTTATCAAGGATTATTGGAATAATCAAGAATTGCTTCTAATAAAAATTTGAATATATGTATATATAGGTAATTCAATTAATTAGGACATTAGGCATAGTAATTAAATCAAGAGACAAATGTTTAGTGCTATTATTCAACTGGGGAGCTAACATTCTATCCTTAATATATATGTATTATTTGCTATCAAACTTATACTGAATGAATTCCATTTACACATGTTTATTATAAGACTTAAAATATTGATTGATTGATATTAAAAAATTGAGACTGCCATTTCCAGCTGTATTTTATTTAAAAATGGACTCCTGCTTAATTATAAACCGTCCATCGTGTCTTAAAGTTTTCAAATTTTTACTACATGATAACCTACAAAAATTAAAGTGAAGGAGATCCAACCTGTCAAAATTTATCTAAAAATCATAATACATATATACATGCTTCAAATTTGTAGAACAGAAAATCCAATTTTAGAGCTGTAAATAAAATCAAAACTAACAAATGTTTCAAAAAAGGAATACCGACCCTTGGGGTATTCAAATCTGGGTCATATGGGTGGGAACTTTATGATTTAAAACACTATGCAGGATCTACACATTGCTGGCTAAATTGCTACTTTTTATTCCACCTTAATAAAAAAAGTTTCAGGCAGACATTCCATGAAATTTTAATGAGTAATATAGGTACACACAGAGAATATATCCCGAGTTGGGATTAACATCATCTAATGTTTACAGGTATACCTGATGGTG
Organism: Ischnura elegans; assembly: GCF_921293095.1. Taxonomy (NCBI): domain Eukaryota; kingdom Metazoa; phylum Arthropoda; class Insecta; order Odonata; family Coenagrionidae; genus Ischnura; species Ischnura elegans. The sequence goes on along the minus strand of NC_060248.1, from coordinate 97,834,817 downwards.
CTAGTATACATTCATATTCTTTTCTTTCACTCAAGAGAGAGATCAGCACGGTCATCCCCGTCAGTGAGCATTTGTTCTTTCCATCACATATGTAATTCAGAGACTCTCCATTAGCATGGTCTAATCAACGTAATTAAAATTTTACACGTGAATCAATTTACATCACAAATCACTTGATTCCAGCATATCTCTTTTCATACCATATTAGTGAATCATAGGTGGGTCATGTATACCATATAGAAAGATCCACAATGACCCACTGGTCACCCATAACTGAGTGAACTTATTCCCAAAGTCCTCTTTCCCTGTTACTGTATCTGCAGCTCCCTTCTCTCATCCCCATACCGTATCTTCAAATGAGTTAAAAATGCAGGAATTTAATTTGTTGGCTTAGAAAATCATTAGCAGAAACTTTGTACGTCAATTATTGCACGCAAAACTTTCCCCCTTTACAAAAATGTAGAAAACATGACATTCTTGTGTGCACTAAATAAGGAAAAGAGCAGCTCTTTGTGTCAGCAAACAGTATGTTCTATAATGATCAATAGCCATTTATTCTTCCCTTGTTTGAACCGAAGGCTTCACAGTGAATGCACAAAATTATTAAAAAAATATTTATTATAGCAAATATAAAATCTTACAATTAATACATTATGTACAAAAAAGGCTCCAAAGATTTATCTGGCCCACAAATCTATTTAAAATTTGTACTTTTTTCAAAGAAATATTCAACATCTCTACGTTGACTACTAAAAGAAATTAAAAATATAAAATTTTTGATTCCTAAATATGTTTTCGAATTCTTTACAATCCTGTCCTGCTATAAAGGATAACATACTTATCAAATGGCAACAGTAATGGCAAGAAACTATAAAAAAGGTTAATCTGATTCACTACTGACAATATCTTTGATTCTTGAAAAACGCTTTTTGAAATCCAGAGCCGTATCATCAACTTCTTTCTTCACTGGTACACTCTCTTGATGCTGCTGACTTGCTCCCCTTCTTGAACGTCTTTCACCTGAGACATTAAATAAAGATAATAATACAAATAAATTAGTGAAATATCAACTACCCTCCTTGAAAACAACCACCTAGCAAACTGTTTAAGTTCCAACAAAATCCTGAGCACTTAAACAATTTAATATACAAAGAAACCCATACGAGACTGCCACTGCTAGTTTCTGAAAAAAGTCGCCATAAGAAGGGGCAGTCACTTACAAGGGGAATAGGCAAATTTAAAGGGGGGCCCCGGCACATGCGCCCCCATCTCCCCAGATGCTTAAAAAATTTAGACAAGATTTTTAACATGGTTATCATTATGTTCATTTTGTTTTGTATACATATACTGAGCCTTAATCACTTAATATCATATTGATAACTCTCATATTGAAATAAAGAGAATATCTCGCATAGTAATTGTTGTAACTGTCTATATCTTGAGTTATCTTAAGAAAGATAGCAAAAATCATCAGAAAATATAACGTAAAGACAAGACACAAGTCAAACAATGTAATTGAGAAAAGCCAACCAATGAACCATCGAGCTCCAGATGCACCTGTGGCAAGGAGTAAAAAAGCCTCCACACAATTGAACCGGCACTCAAAACCTTGAGGAAAATGGCAGAGGTAGCCATCGAAATGTTGACAATGCCGAATCAACTCATCTGGAGGAATTTCTAGGAGGACTTCATGGGACTCAACAGGGGCTTTCGCAGTATATTAATAAAAGGAGCATTTCCAAAAATGGTGGTAAAAATTAATTTTCAACAACTGCTGATAACATATTCAACTAACAAGCAGGATTAAGTTGCTTTTGAAAAAAAAGAATCGGCTAAGTACTAAGTTCAGGATTGAAGTTAAGGATTCACATTTCTAGGATAAAATATTATTTATCCAATTTTGGAGCCTTTTCAAGGACTCCAGAGAATTTTCAAAGTGAACCTAGTCAAGTTTTTTGAAAAATAAATATGATTTTAAAAGCAAATACAGTCCCTTCTTCATGCTCCTAATGCTACCAACCATCATTATCCATTTTGTCTTCTTCACTCTTACATTTATCTGCATCTAATTAAGAGTTACTGAAAGTTTGAAGGTTTGCATCTCTCTTAACTCACAATACTTTCTTTTCATACCAAGGAAGAGGTAGATTGCCAGGGAGGGGGGCCCTGGGGAGCTTCAACCCCCAAAATATTTTTCCTTTAGTCCCAACTGCTCAATATAAATCACTTTAGGAGACAACAAGCCCAGAGACACTCACTATCTGATTATCTCTAAACTACTGAAAGTTGAGGACTGATATCAGGGTCACAGAAATGAAATTTTCTCCAAATTGGATACTATTAAGAACTGCTGCCAGAGCCCTAAAGTTTAAAACTTTCACACAGATTTCTGATACAAAAGCCTATCAAGACTGTGGCAAAACAGCCATGGCTGTTTCAGTAAAAACAATGACTTCAAATTTCACCACTATGCAACGACATTTACAGTTCAATTTATGGTTACCCATTGTGTGGGAATTGACAACATAGACTGGCAACATGCCTGCCAAGGCATTAGCTGCCCTGTCGTTATGGCCTGGTTGGGAGAAGTGGTGGATGCTTAATAGGGGGCCATCTTTCAAGGAAAAAAATATGGAAATATGGAAAATCATTCTCTTTTGAGAAAAAATTGCGTGCATGACTGCTGAATAGAGGTGGCCATTTGGAAAGGTATTACTGTACACACCTTAGTAACAAGGTTTGGAATCTACAAGACAACCCTTCATGGGAATAACCTAGTTCTTACAATACATATCGTTTACAATGTAAGAGCAGGGAATTTCAATAGGGTGGTTTCCTATTATTTTTTTATTGCCTTAATCGAAAGATTATTACTCCTGGAGTACGTATTTCACGCTTTTAGATTTTTAAATGATAATATCTATTTTTCGCGATTAAATGAAAAGTGAAAATTTTCAAGCGCGCGAAAACGCGACGCTTAAGTATGAATGTCGGGAAGTCTCTCCGCGTGACGTATTTCTGGTTCCCCCTCCCGCCCTGCGAGGTGACCTTGAGGCGAGGCTTAGCGCTGATACGACGCAGGCTGCTAGCGGCTAGCTTAGTACCCTGCTGACTGGTAGCGCTTGGCTTAAATAAGGATTATTAATAACTTATCAAACGAGGAAAACTTTCCGACCTTAGTTTTAATAAGTGATTGTTAAGACATGTTTCCCTGAGCTCTGCGCCTCATGCATGCAATGGTAACCTCAGACTACGTATAACTCCTATCTTCTCGTATAGAAACTAGGTCCCTGTGACGTCATGTGGAGTGGCATCGCATGGGCGCCAATCTGGCCCTTTTCAAATGAGGATAAAAATGGACCATTGCCATTCGTCTACACCGGCATTTATAAAACGAAATAATTTGTATATTATGAATACACTAATGGTGGGTAACGAATCGCAATTATTGCCTTTTGTTTTCTTTGATGAAGGAAACTACCCTATTATGGGGCCAATTCTGAAAACATGGACTAAGTGCATTCCCATTTATTTGCCACATCATTAGTTATCTACAGTGGAACCTCGATAAAACGACACCCCACAGTGCACCAATAAACACTCGCTATAGCGAATTGTCGCTTTACCGGAGGTGGTGCAAATAATAGCCAATATACCTCATATTACTCCTTTATTTTTATTTTCTCGCTTAGACGCGTTTGGTGTTTTTTTGGCCATGGTGTGTTCCATCAAATGCTTTCTATTCATGCAACTCATGATCGTGCGGGTATGCTGATGACTACTTTCTGCCGCCCGAGGAACAAAAGAAGATCAGGCATTCGCGAATGCTAATGCCACAATATTTTTACCAAAATTAACTACTTATTTATCGAACGACAGTTTACCACATAAATTTGAGACTGAGCACTCCATTAACTTCATTTCTAACAGATCGCTGGCAATTACAGAGATTAAGGAGTCTTGGTGTAAGTTTTTCCGGCGGTGAAACCCTCGCTATGGCGAGAGCCAACACCAAAAGGGCCTCGTAAAAACAAAATTTTTAACATGCTTATTATAGGATCAATTGACGGTGCATCGGCTATCTCTCGTTTTAGCGGGGGTCTCGCTATAGCCCGTACTCGCTTTAACGAGGTTCCACTGTATAATGTACATTCTGATATCATAAAAATAAAGATGAATTGTCGTAATCCTAGATTGAATTTATCATCATTAATAGCGCCATTGATAGTATTCATGTGGAATTCTCAGCAGGGACAGAGAATCGTGTTTGCTACCCATAACTAAGCTCTTTGAGATGAATTTCACAAATTTAATTAGTGACTGCTGAAGGCAAATGAAACCTGATTAGTTACCCCACAAACCATTGCAACAAACTTCAAAAGTTTTCCAAGGCCTGTTTACATTACACTTTAACATGTCAGTTAACAAAGTTAATCAGGATTCATTCAAATTTTCTATTTTCGATTTCCTAGACTTTTCCTTGATTTCCAGTACTATTTTTGAAAATTTCCCAGATGTTACATAAACGTCACTGTTTTTGCTACAGTCTGGCACGTGCTCAAATCAAAGCAAGAATAAAAAATAATCAACAAAAAAGCTATACTTACCACCAATAATATTTCCAAGATCCAGTTCTGCTATTTCACGCTGAGTTTCAAGTTTGGCCCGGAGTTTTTTGCATTTTTCAATCGTTGGCCGACCTATCACGAAAATGAAATGCTAACGTTAGGAAGGAGATAAAATAATTCAGTAAAGTTACAGAAAAAAAACATATGCAAGATTCCGTTTACAATACCTATCACATAACCAAAATTACTTCACATTTATGAACCAATAATACCATAAATACTACAACTATTATCAAAAATAATCAACTGATGGCTTCTGCTTCTCTAATGCAAACATTTTTTTTAAATCAATAAATAAAATACCTATAAACTCTTGAGCCACATCTTGAACCTACTAGAATTTTTTTGGATAATTTGTAAAAAATACTTCCTTTAAATTTAGAAAAAAAATTACATTTCGGTGACCATTTTCTTCAAATGCTGCACATAAACACTAAGGTACATGTCTGTGCAGCTGCGGCACAAAAAGACTTAAACATTTCCTAGTCAATTAAAATTGACTGTAATACTAACCACTTAGTCCCTTTTCTTCCAACAGTTCTTGCATCTTGTTCAATTTATCTTTAGTTCTCTTACAACCAGCCCAGAAATTATTGTAGTTATTTATTCTGATGCCAGCCAATAGCAAAAATTTCTTCATCCTGGCAATTTTCTTCTCTCCAGGAGCCTGCAATGAATAAAAAATTACCAATGACACATTATTCCCAAACAGCACCAGATCCAGGATAGAGACAAAAAGGGTCTAGGTGGGGACCTAACCTCCCAGCAGAGGTGGGGGTCCGAACAAAATTATCATTTAATATAGTGTAAATTGGATACCAATGGAGTGTGTCAAAACCCCTGGGTCCTCTCTGGATCTGCCACTATTCCCAAATGTAAGGCATATTTTCCTGGTTCTGTACCAGGGAAACCAGATTTCTCCACTTTTACTCTTTATTACAATATCACAACTATGTAGTTCCCTTGGAACAAGTTGGTTCATGTGTTCTACTTTTTTTTGGCAAAAAACTAAAAGGATTCACATGGCCAAAGAACTTACCACTCGACTTATTTCTTGGGATTTTTTCTGCTTTCCACCATCATCACTATCTTCTTGATCCTCTTCCTTAGCTTTTCCCGAGCTGGGTTTTTTACTTTTACTTGAGTTCTGGAATAAATTTTTAGAAAATATATTTGAATTTGAGGACTAAACGGATTTTGTTTTCTTTAAAACAGAACTATCAATTAGTACATTGAGATGTGCAATACAAACTCAATGGTCAAAGAGCTAATAACTAAAAATTTACCTTTTTCATTTCCACCTCCTTTTGCTTTTTCTTCCCACTGTCAGAACTATTTCCTTCACTGCTATCATTGTCACTTTCCGATAATTCTGATGGCTTATCCAGTTTCTTATTTACACTTTTGCTTTTAGTATCAGATAGTTGTTTCTGATCATTTTTCTAAAAATATTGAAAAATAATGCAGGTATTTAAGTTACAAACCTTGTATTTTCTCATGATTATGATAATGCTAAGCAGAAGACTTGTATGAATAAAAAAATTACCAAAGATTTCATACATATATCATACAACATTTTTATGCAATAATATAATTTAATTGCAACAGCATTTAAGACCCAAAACACATTTTGAAAATATATTTTTTAATTGAAAATAATACATATCCGGAATCCCGCAAACACAGAATGCAATAAAGAGTTCATAATTGTTTTTGGTTTCTATTCACAGTATTCAAACTTTGTTGACAATTTTATGCTTCAACCAGCATTCTCAGGTTGATAGAAGGTATTTGAGCCAAACTCTTTTCCATCCACTTGATTAATAAATTAAAATATATTAATAAATTTCTCACCTGCCATTTACTAACTTAATCAATGGGGAACATGCATAAAATTTATCCATCATGTTACAAGTCTCTTCAAGTCATGAGAAAATTAGGCAATTTTCTCATGAGTCCAACATATAAGCCAAAAAGCCCCTAGTACTCCTCAAGCGTCATTAAATGCTAATTAAAAGTGCTCAAATATAGCTTGAAGTCACGTGACCTGAAATGCCTTGTGACGTCATCGCACCACCAAGCTAGTGGGTTAGAGCCTTGATTGAAAGAGGTAGATGTAAATAATCATCATTGAGCTTTGTAGTAGCTCCTCTAAGGACATAGTGACTACAAAGGATTTAAGAAGGCACAATACGACAGTTTACCTTTGGTCGACTCCCTTTTATGGCAGCTGATTCACTGAAAAACTGTGATTGCTTCGTCACTACCGCGACGCGCAGAGTAAAAGCAAGCTGGTAAATAATTACGTGATTAATGAAAATTGCACAACAAACGATTTTAAATATTTATCCATCAACCAATGAGATTTAATAGATTCATTGCTAGCTGAAAATCTTATGTATTTACTTAGTAACCTGCCATATTCCACTTTGACAGTTTTCTCCAATCCGCAAGAGTTGAGAGCCAAATGATTGTTACATGGTGATAAAATAGTACATAGTTGATAGATAGAGAAATAAGTTTCAAGTACTATATGCTGCATTTACTCAAATTCCTTTTTTTTTTTGAAGCGAGACCCAAGGCAAAAACAAGTCAAAATTTAGGTTTTGTGTTGACGTGCACAGAATGTTATCGGCATCACAATGGCAAATACATATACATTGAGTTTACCTTGCCAATAGCCTCATATTTCTTGTATATTCCGTGTTCTTCCTCTGCGGTTTAATCGTTATTAGTACTCATTCTCGTGAATGGCCACCTACAGCTATATTACTTTTTATTTAATCCTACAATGAGTATGGACGAATAGGTATATTTCTAATGTTGTTTGGAAACTAAATAAGTGATACATCCTAAATTTGGTGGCCATCTGAAAAAAAAACTGGCGATTCGATTAAGCCCTACGATAACCCTGATTCACGAGTGTACTAATGCTGAGAAATATCCCATTGACATTGTAGATAAAGTATTCAACTTCATTCTGAACCACTTTATTCTCTTATTTTTGTTCCTTGGGACCAAAGCAAAAACCTTCCCCGGCGAGGAAATAGAGGTACATACTTGAGCGACAGGGTACTATACATGATTTATGTATGTATATGGTTTTCACATGTGTTTCTCTTGAAGATCCATGCTGCAATACACTTATTGCATTAAACAAATAATATAAGAGTAATCATTGATGACAATCCGCAATCAACTTATTTTCATTTAATCTTTCAAAACTCCCCAAACAATCACCTTTCTTTGTTTCAACAATGCCTTAGCAATCCCAAAAATCTGCAGTCTGTTGTTAAAACAGCACTTATTTTCACCAAATTTGCATTTGAGCCCCTTCACATCGACCACGTTTCTATGTACTACTTATGGGCACTCCGATGATGTTGTGTTTTCAAGCAGCCAATGAAGAGTAATTTTTAAATACTTGTATTTCCTTTAGAAAACATTATTCATCCGTGATATTTTCGGCGAGTACATTTGAGTTAGGGACCTTTTTATTTTAGTATACTTTAAAAAAATTGTACATATTACCCATTTGATACAAATATCTATTTTCTATTTGATTAAATATAGATTAAAATAAAAATTGCAAATACCAACCTTTTCCACCTTTTCTTTATCATCATCACTATCTTCACCCTCACTTTTTTCCTGATCACTTCCTGATGAAGATGAGATTTCCTCTTTTTTGACAGAATTTTTACTCTTATTACCAGCCATTGAAGGAGTTTTGACAGACTTATTCTGTAAAGTTAAAAAATTTATACCTTTCAACTACATTACACAATCATAATTTTAAATTTATTAGGCAATAAAAAAGCAAATAACACAACCATTAAGAGCCAACAATATTTTATTCATGACCGTAAATTAATTGTCATGATCATTTACATATAAAATCAAATGAAGAGCACACTTTCAACAATTAAAACAAATAGTGATTTCATTCTATAGACACCATTCTAAAATCCCAGAGAAAACAGCTTTTTGCCAATTGGATAAGCTCTTGAGTAAGAGCTAATAATTTTAAAGTGTCCCTAGGGTCACATGCAAATGTAGAGTAGTCTGCACATAGATTCACATAATGATATACAGACATTTGATATGATATTAGCAGAAAAGTTACAAATTAGCCATCAAATTCACATTGATTGCCATGGAAAAATACCCCAGGACCACGGAATTTAGTTTTAGGAACCAATCTAATGATCCTTCCTTGTTTAAAGAGTACCAATACCTTCTTCCATTTGGAAATGTAAGGCTTGTTTACCAACAAATAAAGAATGATTAATAGTTATTCATATGAAATGAAATGATTGAGGCTCCCAAATACACAAAAAATGAATGTAATGATAACCCTATTAAAAATCTAGTCTATTTTCTACGTATCCTCATGCCCCCCCTAAATCCGCCAATGACCACATGACTGTGCATCAAAATTTTTTGTCCTAAAAGGAAGGCAACTTACATGCTCATTTCCAAGTAGCCGTAGCACCAGATAAGCAGATAAATTTGAATGGCTAGTGGGGGAAAAAAAATATCCTAAGAAGATATCCTCTCATCAGTGACTGTGACAAGAGAGATTTATAGCATAGCTCGTAAATCGTAACCAGATATGTTTGCTGAAAAAAATGCTGTATCAACTTTCGAGAAGCTCAGCTGCATGAATATCGAGTTTCGCCAGAATGCCAAGTCTCCATCGTATTTTGCCAGCTATTTCCTTGCTTAAAATGCTTACATAATGCCAGAAATATGCCGGGTTTGGTCTCGCTCTTTTCATAATTACGTGCACATTACAGGGGCGCCGACTTATAAAAAATATTGGGGGGGCCCATATCGGAGGTCTTTCCCCGGGAAGAGGTTAAATTCAAAGTGTGTCGCAGCACCGAAACACTACCATGATTCACACTACTTGATTCAGTTAACCTGCCTAACCTTATAATTATTTGTTTCAACACACATTGTTGAATTTATTTAAAAGGTAACTATCGTCAAACAAGGGAATAAAAATTAACAATATATTTTTGTGATTTCACAAAGCATAATATAACTTAATTATTTTCTTGAATTATTGAGGGGGCTCCGCTCCCCCAAACGAATCTTTGAGGGGGCTCAGGCCCCCTCAAGCCACATGGAGTCGGCGCCACTGGCACATTACTAATATTTCAATCCAATTAAAGTATAATACCAATTACCGAAAGTCATTGTTAGATGCCTTTTGGGCTAATACATAGATGACTCAAGCGGCAGTTGACCTCCAGAAAATGGGAACTTTGAAGCAGGTGGACTGAAAATGTTCAGTGTGGGAGAAAGAAGGGAGGGTGAAACACCTTCCTATTATTCTCGTGTAATTTGATATTTTCATAATAAGAACCCTGCTAAGAATAGAATAAGGGGGGGGGCAAGGGCAGATGGGAGGGGGATAGCAGATTTTGTAAATGTGCTATGTAGTTACAATCCCACAGCACCGAGCTTCTCCCTATGGTAGTTCCATCTCCTGCAGAATATTCAAACTATGTTCCTGTCTTTATTATCCATAAATGACACATTGTAAATACTTCGTTTCATTTTTGTCGAACGATGGATGCAGGAAAAAGTACATTGGGACCGTGCTCTTCAAACAATCAATGCGGGAAAACGATATTTTGGGGAACGATAGATGTGGGAAAAAATAGCATTGTCTGAATGGGATTTAATATGGGACCAGGAATGGCAAACTATGAATGCGGGAACGAAAGATTGAGGTTCCACTGTACCATTAAAAAATCAAACATTACTTGGCTGAGAGGCTCCAATGAGACACTTTCAACCCTATCCTCCTCAAGAGATTCTCATATTTTTAATGATAATCTCCCCAACACCAGAACCAAAAATGAAATGAATATGTAACAATGCAGCTCACCATTTTTCTTTTAGCCTTTCCCTTATCTTCATCTGAGCTGCTTTGCATACTTCTGTCACTATTCCTAGATTCATCATCACTTTCTGAAGAGTCTGGCTTCTTCTTAATTGCATTCAATTTTTTCTTGCTATTGGAATGTTTCTCCAATTTAAGCTGTTGACTATTTGTCTTCTAAGAAGAAAAACGAACATGTTATGTATTTACTTAAAATTAAATAATTCCAGGCAAGGAGAAAAATTTGATACGAACTAGAAAACAAATTATACAGTACGAATAAAGAAAAAATTTATTTAACAAACATAAATCCAATATTGTAATTAATGATTAACATTCATAATAAGCTAAAAATTCATTATTAAATGAAAATTGTAAACAGAGATACACAAACATTGTTATTCAATCGACTCGTTTTTTTGGAGGAAATATGGAACAAGTTAATATGCACATCATTATCTCTTTCAACTGGGGGTATTGAGTGATGATTGACACAACATAGGTCACTACCATGGACTTAGAATAATAGTCACTACAAACACTCTTATTGAGTGTCACTTGACATAAAACTCTTTGATCAAGAGCCATTTGAAATTAATTTCCTAATGGACTACTGGTATAGTGGGTGGATAGGTCTGATTGTAAAGGGTTGAAATCATTTTTTTATTTTCAAATAATGAATTTTGATTGCTTAATTTTAGGTGACAACACATCCGTGCACAAATTATGACCAACAGCTGACACCAGAGGGTTGATCTATTGTTTTATTGAGATGGAATGACCCATATAAGCAATTCACCAGTATTTATATGCAAGAAAAAACACGTGATGTATCATCAAAATTAAAAGCACCCACCTTTTTAACCTTCTCCTTATCATCACTGACATCACCATCAGTTTCTGACTGGTCACTTTCTGACGATGAAGAGACCTGCTCTTTCAAGGGCTTCTTACTCTTATTTCCATCACCTGAAGGAGATTTAACTGATTTTTTTGGTGCAACCTAAAAAAAAATGATTCCTTTCGAATAAATAACATCGTTATGATTTAGAATATTTTTTAGCCATTAAAATACTCATCAGCATGAGGAATTACCATCAGATACTATTATGGCCAGGTAAAAGAGGAGGGGAGCTTCATCTTACGAAGCTGAAGTTCAAAACACAGAATTTATTTCTTCTGCTATCATTAATAAGTGTCTCGACAAAATCAATGGAGTGACACACAGATTTTCCTCAGCTCAGGAAATCTTTTCATCAATAGGGTAGTTTCCTTCATCAAAGAAAACGAAAGGCATTGATTGCAATTCGTTACCCACCATTAGTGTATGTATTCATAATACACAAATTATTTGGTTTTAGAAATCCCAGTTTAGACAAATAGGAATGGTCATTTTTAACTGCATTTCAAAAAGGCCAGTTTGGCACCCATGCGATGCTACTCCACGTGACGTCACAGGGACCTAGTTTCTGCACGAGTAGATAGGAGTTTTACATCGTCTGAGATTACCAATGCATGCACGAGGCACAGAGCTCAGGGAAACATCTCTTAATAATCACCTATTAAAACTGCCTATGGTCAGAAAGTTTCCTTCGTTTGATAGGGTATTAATAATCCTTATTTCAAGTATATATCCAAGTGCTACCTGCTAGCAGCCTGCATCTCAGAGGCGCACACATCCTCGCCCCAAGGCCACCTCACTTTGCGACAGCAGGAACCAGATTGACTTCACACGGGATTTTCCCAGCATTCATACTTAGCTGTCACGTTTTCGCACGCTTGAAAATTTTCACTTTTCATTTAATCGCAATGAAAATTGATATCGCCCTTTAAAAATCTAAAAGTGTGAAATCCGTACTCCAGGAGTAATAATCTTTCGATTTAGCCAATAAAAAAATGATAGGAAACCACGCTCTTAAAGGACCCATTAAAATTATAACATAAAATATAATAATATACTTAAATAATTTTCCAAATTAACTCATTTCAATATTTAAACTGCTTGAGATATTGAATCTGAAAGATTTTCAGAGATAGAACCAAGTGAAAGTAGCATGAGCTCTTAGACAATGGGCTCCTTCACCAAATTTATTTATCGTACCTTGAGATAGTTTGTAAAATTATTGGACCCCCATTTTTCATTCCTTTGCTAACTTCCATAGAGGTTTAATGCGAAAAATTGAGACCTTGACCCACTTTCGATGCCGTTTTACACGAGGTAAGTCTTTAAGCAGGTTAGCACTGACAACACACAGAAATTACGAGAATGCGAGCTTGGAATTAGAGCCACTCTTTCACTGCCTTGCGAATCAGCATAAATCAATAAACCCTTTCACTAGGCTATGCTCTCCAGCAAGGATTTATTTTGGCTCCGAAGGCTCACCTAGGAATTGAATCCAAAATGATTAAGGGAGTGGTAAATTCATCTACCCAATAGAGTACCATCCACCTCATTACCAGCAGAAATTTTAAAATTCTCATCTCATGTGCAATATAAATTTTTTTTTTAAGGAAATATCATTAACTGATTTTTTTCTTTTTATTAAGTAGGTTTTTAATAATTAAGAAAACAGTTCTGACAAAGATTTCTATGGGGCTTGGAAGGTCTTTCAGATTTTAAGGTTTCCTCCAAATTGTGCCATTCCTCCAAGACAATATGTACTTCGAAAATTTTACGAAATAAGGCATGAAAACCATCCATCACAAGTAGACAATACTGGGATGGCTCAAACAGGGACTTGGAGAGCCTGAAGTATAGCACAGCAAAATATTGTCGGAAGAAATGGAAAAAAATTGAAACTCAAAAAATCAGAAGTATCTTCTATGAAGAAAACTTCACTAACGGACAACACTACTCACCTTTTTTCCTTTAGATTTTTTTCCTTCATTTTCTGAAAGTTCTTCTGAGGAACTGTCATTTTCCTCCTCAGAATCAGCATCACTTTCTGAAGAGCTTCTAGTTTTCTTTTTATTCAATTTCTTCTCACCCTTGACATTTTTCTTCAGCTTATCAGTCGATTTTTTTCTTTCACTGCTCTGAAAAGAAAAATCAATTCTTCATATCATTTAAAAATAACATGATAAAAATCATCATCGCTGGTCATCAATTCTAAGATTGGTTTGATGCAACTTATGCGGTTTCTATTTACAGATTCTAAGCCCTTGATTTTCATCAACATGACTTGTTACTGCCATAGACTTGGTAAAAAAAATGAGATGCTGGCTGTGTTGCCTTTGGAGTTGACTATTTTTCAACATAAGAAAATTTTTAAAATAGACTAATTATTTATTATATTATTAGCATCTCAGCAAAAAAATCATGGCCTGTATAAGTATACCAAACTAGATACAGTAAGCAGCAGTGGCCGAGCTTATGGAATCTAAGTGGGAATTCTATCAAATAGCCCTCTTAAAAATAATCCGAAAACTTAATGAAAATGAGTTTAAATTAATTACTCTCCTCTCAAATTATGCTATTTTTACCCTATAATTGACTCTCCTGCCACGACTGCAACAAAATGCCCTCAAATGCACTAACACACAGGAGTTCAACCATGATTTTCATGTTTTTGCTATGCCTCTGGAGGTTTTCCCTTGTGTTAACTTAAATTCACAGACATTTCTATGACTTCCAAGACCCATTTTCATTTCCCTGACCAGTAGGAACCTTGATACATACTAAATGTTTTACTGAAATCATTTTTGATATTCTCAGTCTCCTAGATTACCTTTTAGCTTTGCCATGGGGAAGCAGCATTTTAAAAATTCCCCCAAAATCAGGTGCAGCATTTTTAGGGTTTACTCTCAAAATTTGATGTTCTATAGAATCATGTTTGTGATGCAGAATTTTATAAAATCTTATGAATCATACAAGTTTGGAGAATTTTCTAAATCCCTTAAGATACTTTTCAATTAGTATTCGAAATCCTCGTGAATTCTATAGTAAACCTGCAAATTTTCATAAGAATTGGATGAAAAGTATGGCTGAGACAAATTATTTCCCTCTGGAGACCTCAATCATTGAAAAGTGCAGTTACACCCAAACTTGAAATGACCATGAAAAAAACTAGTAAAATAACCAAGAAATATTTCACAATGTTTCATTCCTACATGAAAGGATGATATTGCCAAGTTTCATCAAAATCCAAGTCGGTGGGTGTCATGCCTGGATGAACTGACATGGAATGACCCGTAAGAAACAAATTTAAAATGGACCACGGACAACAGATAAAGGAGCATAAAGAACATCCCAGTCAAGAAGAAAGTCAAGTGGATACAGATGGAAAAAATTGAAAGTTCACCAAAAGGAAGAAGAAGAGACACTTAATTCAACATGACTTCATGAAGAAAAAATGGGATCTATTCTACACATAAGTAAACCATTACGACTGCCAAACATCAGCATCATAAATTGTACAGAAGAATTTAATCCAGCAAACAATAAATCTAGTTAATAAAAATACACCTAAAGCATAATCCTACTATTGAAAACTTACCACTTTACTGTTTGATTTTCTTGGTTTCTTCTTTTCATCTGAACTTGAATGCATTTCCTCTTCACTGGTTTTGGCATCACTATCTGAAGAACTGCCACCTTTCCTGATTGCCTCCTTTACATTTTGTTTGGGTGTTCTACTTGAATCAGTAATTTGCTTTTTGGGTCCTTTTACCTGACAATAATAAAAAAATCTTTCAGTGCTATGGGCAGAAGCAAGCATATATTAAAAATAATCCATAGGCACATTAAAATTTATACCAGCTGAAGGATATATGTAAATAATTACTTTAGTACCCTGGGAAATCAATGAAAATTATAAGCAGGGCACAGCCTAGTCTAAGTTGCACATGAGCAAAGTTGACATAAGAGAAAGTATAATGAGGTAATACATTACTTAATACGAGGATGTAGGTAATAAAGATACAAAAATAATTTAATTAGGGATTTAAACAAACAAGTGAGGCACAGAGTAATTTGGCCATAGTCACTTATATCTATTATATCAAAAGAAATTCAATTACACTTCATTAAAATTGACACGAGGAAAGAATTTTGATCTCAGGGGATAGCTTCCTTTTCTATCATGTAGTATAATCTACATTTAACCATTCACAAAAATATAACTTTCCAATTAATAACCTGATTTTTCATCTATGAAGGTTTCTGCTATTGACTTCTGACTGCATTATCTTCTCCCACTGGATTTACTGACCTAACCTACCGTAAGTCGTTGGGAAGTTCTGGTTGTACATGGAGGCAGTGAAAGAGTTGGCGTTCACACTTAGCCAATGCATTTTTTTGTAAGTGCTATTGCTTAGTCAATGCATTGGTTACTTTAATAACTTTTTTTATTCCCACCAAAGATGGAAGGAAGACCGACATGGGGTCAACATCTAAGGGAGAAGAGGAGCTTCCAAAGCAGTCTAGGACTTGGAATATACCCTGATTTATTACAAGAGAGAAGATGCAGATTGCATGTGGTACCCTCACCCTGGAGCCTTTCCCCTCCCACTTGAAGACCCTAAAAAACGACCTTTCTTCCCCCAACCTTCACTTTTTCCCTCTCTCTGACACTCAACCCTTTTTCCTGAACCTCTAATTGATCAAAATGAACCAGGATCCTTTTCAAATATCTTTGCAACTGGCCCAGTTGAGCAAGCTTGCAATGTTTCGAGTGGCATCATGGCAGAAGGTGGGACCTACGACAATTGGGATGTGAGATGGGCAGAGAGAGACACGGGCATTGCCATGTTCTCTCAAAAAACTTTTTTCAGTGAATCGAAACAAAAGAATGTCTCAAAAAACCCCTTCCCATTTGGCAGCATAGCTATGATTTACGAAGCATTAGTTATGGACGTCTGAAAGTGACTGAATTTCCTGGAGGCTAGACTCCACCTATCGCATTTTGGTTGGTTTTCAGGAAGTCACAAGCTCTCTGCCCACATCCTTCTGAAAATTTGGGTCTGCCTCTCAGTCGCAAATTGAAATGAACTCTAGTTCAAGATGATGATGATGGACGACACGGCCATCGAAACGTTGGCATAGATGGAGAACCTCATCCGGTGGGAAACCCGAAACAACTTCAACATCATCATACGCTGGGTACACCTCAGATCTTTCTTCACCATTACGCTGAGCCACGTAGCAGTGGTGCATTCGTCTTCCTACCTGTCTTCACTCCGATAACCTTCCCCCACCCTCTCTACTCGGCCCGCAAGGGAAAGTGGGTTTACGCAACAGGAATGAGTGTCGAAAACGCCAAGGTTATATGTGTTTGGGGATGAGTGTGCGTGTGAGGAAGTTTTGAGGGCAGGACACCGGGTTTTTCCCATTAAATAACATGTTTTTTTCCCTCTCTGAAATGCCCAACTCCAAACCATTGGGGATATAAAAAGATGTGCATGTGTTTAAGCCAGTGGTAGATTGATTTAAGTGCTCGGGTGAAGCCCATGCCCGATTTCCTAGCGGAAGAGAGGTTAACAAAAGTGTTTGGGGGAAGCTTATGCCCGAAATCTGAGCCACGCTACTTCCTGACATAGGAAAGGAAAAGGAGGAACCGTGCAACCCAGCATCAGGTTGCTGCTTCAAGATTCGGTCTGCAATAAGAGACCCCCCCAAAGAGGAGCAAGGACCAGTAAAGGAAGAAGCATTAATTTACATTCCAAGTGCTGCTCTATCTGAAATGGAAGGAGGAGCCTGCAGTCGGAAGGAACGAGTTTGCTAAGATCACCTGGTCGAGCTTCAAACAACAGTCAAGTAAGATCGTAACCATTCCCCCCCCCCCCCCCATCCCACAAGCCCTCTTTTTCACCTCGCCTTATTCAAGAAAGACAATCACGAAATTCATCAATCCCCTAGTGAAAGTAAAAGTAAATCGCCTAATTCTGTAATAATATTTATGGGAAGGACTTTTTTACCTCCCCCAACAATTTTTAATTAAAGCAAATTGTTACATTCATTGCGTGCTTTTGTTAAAAATCAAACTATTTTTTTATTGTTGCAGTCATATTTAAGTTCTTTCATCTTGCAAATCGTTTTATTTTATTTTCTTCTCAATGATGTCTCATAAGTTGCTTTCATCCATTCATACTTCATTAATTCGTAAAAGGGTTATTTTGTTTTTTTTTGTACTAATTATGCAATATTGTTCAAATAATAACTTGGTCACATGAAAGTTTGTGTGAGTGTTTTCTCAATTCCTTCACGGGTCAAAAGAAGAAGCACCTCAAATACCCCTTGCCATTCCTTTTACCAGTCATTAGTATTAGTGTCAGAACATTACCCTTGAGGTCAATATTGGGGATCCCCCACCGGCATTTATCTCTGAGGGAGGAGATTATTTTTGTTGATTTTGAATTGTGCAGTGACACTGGTTTATCCCGTAGGACATGGATTTTGATTTTTTGTTTTTGTGAGACATTTACTCCGGTTCCATCATAATATCCCGGCGAGCCGGGGTGGGATGCTACAGTATTCATGCAACATTAGGGTCTAGCAGGTGCACAACCCTTATAATCTGGAAATCTAATTAACAGTTTTCAGTTTCACTTAATGACTTTCACAAGACGCTAAGATAATTGTCACCAGATGAATTTATTACTAACAGCAAAAATTTCTGTGCTACTAACCCTCCCAGTACTAGCTGTCACGGCATTTCTTTGGTCAATGCGAAATCAATTGAAGGTTTGTTTCCCATTTCCCCGTAAACAGCACTTTGCGGCCTTTATAACGGGTTTTTCAACATCAACAACTTACAACACAAACATCCATGCCCTGGTTAGGGATCACCTACCCAGGCGGGATTCGAACCCGCGACATATGGACTGGCAGGCGAGGACTTTACCCCACCGCCACCGAGGCCGGCAAATGTAATGAATTATAAGACTATAAAAGATGTTTTTTGTAATATACTCATCTACAACTTTGGGTTGGTTAGGATGATGGACAATTTAACCATAGGGATTGGTTCATCAGTAAATTATAGGTTTGCAAAAAGTCTTTCATTGTGATGACATGGAACATGGCTAGCAACCCAGGAAAACATATGAAACTTCTCAGGCAGGAAAAGTCCTTGTCTGGACTGTAAGGAAGAAGCAAATTTTGAAAAGGGCTCATAATTCCTCCAGCTGATATGATGGAGTGGTAGCAAGCAACCCTGATAGGGAATGCAGTAAAATGAAGGAAAAAATAATTAGTAATTGTCTGCTGTTCAGACATAGGAAAAGGTGCTCACTTGTTATTGAAGGTGGGGTTTTGCAAAGTCGAATTGAAGACTGGGAAGATGCAACAGGAGTGATGCAATTAGACATTTTCTCAAATGATGCAGGAGAGCAATTGATACCAATTATTCTATAGTGGAAATGAAGCAAGCACCCAAAGCAGTTACCTTTAATTTCTACAGTAAACTAGTAACACGGTATACGATTATGGAACAAAGACATGTTCTAAGGGCAGCCTCTCACTTAGGCACTCATTTCCATGAACAGTAAATGCCCTCAGTGAGATGTTTCACTGGAAGTATACAACTGAACTAACCTTTCCTGAGGAACCTGACATCTTTTTCTTTCCTTTGATGGGTGTATCTTTCTTCCCGGTGGTTTCCCCCTCATTGTCCGAAGATGAATCCCGAGAAGCCTTCGAAGATTTGAGATTGGCCCTTCTTGGTTCACCCTCATTTTCACTCGAGGCACTTTCACCAGAACTGGTAGAGTCTGATCTCTTAGCTTTTCTGATGTTCACCGCACTAGGAGATTTAGTTTTAACAGGTGAATTAACCTGTGATATAGAAGACTTTCTTTTCAAAGGAAGGTCATCGTCCGAGTCACTATCAGAGACTGATTTAGGTTCACTTTTAACTTTTTCAGAAATTTTGTTGCCCTTAACATCACAAGTACCCTGTGACTTCAAACGGCTAAGGGTAACGTCGGAGTCATCCGAGTCCGAATTTGGGGAGTCCTCTTTTTTTATAACTATAACCTTTTTCGCATCTTCCTGAGGGAGCTCACTCTTCGCCATATGTTTAGAGTTCGATGAATTGCTGGCGGCACCATCTTCATTGACACCGGTCGGGCTGCTCGGTTTAGAAGATGCAGATCCTTCAGCTTCATCTTCACTTTCGTAGAGCAATTTTTGAACATCTTCTTGCTTCACCCTTAGTTTCCCATCGCGGATTTTAGAACTGGAATCTATATCAGGTTCACTAGAACTGGAACTACGCCTAGGTCTTTTGATCCCACGCACTCCGGTGCCTTTCGAACGATGTTTACCGCTTTTGAAATCATCTCCACTGCTTTCTCCAGGGGACGAAATTTCCTCCGAATCACTTCTTGATCTCTTAGCACTCATGTTAGATCAAATCCTTTCATAAGGGCACAGAAACAACCAAAATACGCCTCTAAAATCCAAGTACCGCTTAAAACTCACAGGAAAGTAGCAAGTGGAAGCAGTTTACGAATGGAGCATGTTTACAGAATCCACAATTATCTCACAAAAAGGATATCAATAAATTTCCTCGTCAAATAAAAAGGTTTCACAGATGGTAACACAACAACATTTCAGAGACTGGGATCTTGGCGCGAATAACAAGCGTCGAATGACGATCAGAGGCGCCACTACGCATTCATCTTAAACCAGCTTCAAACCGCTTATTGCGCGCCGCAGCCCCGCAACGAATATGTTTCGCAATCCAATTAATCCAATCACTATAATGAAGATAGGTGAAGGATATTTGATTCAATCTTTAGCAGCACACATTTTCCTATGATATCTTATTTATTCAGTTAACCATAGGAGATAATTCAGCGATACGCAATCAAATTCACTAATTGTTAATCGTGGCTAATTTGCTTATAAGTCGCATGAATGAATGAACTGGATAGTTTTGAATGCATATAGTTTTCTCCAAGGCTAGATATTTTTAGTGATTCAAATCCGCAAATACCTATCATAGGCTCATTGGCACAAATTTATGGGAATCGACCACACATTATAAAAAGCTCTCTGAGTGATTCAAATACCTTTATTTTTAAATATTAATTTATAAATCAGTTTTTCATCCGACTTAGTCTTTCTTTTCCTTTTTCCCTTGTGTTTCCAGAATTGAAAACCTTAACATCCCCTCCCCTGGAGAAATTTGAAATTGGGATCGACGTTTTCTCCACGATTTTCTCCTTTAAAAACTCTCTCGCTATTTAATTTACAGAAATTTACTTCATGGTATGTATCAGACATTCATATCGCCATGCAATTATGAAAGGAATGCAAAAAGGTACAAATGCCCGATCTCGTCTGCTAATTGAATTCTGCGGGTCTGCGGGGAAAAAGATTTGTGACGCACAAACGCCATGTTTGCCAAAAGTTAGCAGTGGTCGCCGTAATGTCGGATCGTGAGAACTGTGCCAGCTGACGAAAGTAAACATAAACATGGTACAAGAATATCAATCCCCTGTGAGGGTGTACAAATACCCCTTCGAGTTGGTGATGGCTGTAAGTTTTTCGAATACAACTAAGTTTAATATTCTAAGTTTTGGGGAAATTCATTTTTAGACTCACGGTCAGTCAGTCTAACCCGTTAGAAATGATTGTTTATTAGCTGAATTCCAGAGTGGACTAATGCAGGTTTATGTAGCTTCAGCTTATAACTCTCGATATCAAACAAATAACATTCTTTGCTTGTTGTCATGTCCTGCAAAATTCCATTTGTTTTTCAAGGTTTCTCTCAAGGAGAAAGCATCAACCTTGATCTGTTTGGCTAGTTTAGTTCAGTTTTTGTCGTTATATTTACTTCTTATTGTATTTATTTATGCTTGAATTCGTTTTTGAAAAGTTCATTGTTATAGGATTGTAAGAACATCGAGTAAAGTTAGTTCTTAATTTTCAGGCCTATCTTCGGCGCTTTCCTACATGCCATCTCATCCCAGTGTTTGTAGGAAGTGAAATTCTCTCTGACACCACCACTCCGGATGGAGCCGAAACTGTAACTGAACGTCGATGCAAATTGAATGTTGAGGCCCCATATTTGCTGAAAAAGGTATTCTTCAATTGTCTTGTCATGCTGTTCATAGCAGCAATGTGTCGACGTATTAAACCTCACTCATTGCTTGTCCTGAGTTTCTGAAATACTATTAACTGCAAGTTGTAAGCTTATTTGATGCGATGAAGCTTTTCTAGAAATCATGCACTTAAATTTTTTCTCAGAGATGAAGTATTATCTCGCTCACTAGGTCACCACATTCGCCAAATAATTAATGCATACCTTTGTCGCATTAGGTCGCGCTTGTGGTAATTTTTAAATTATTTTTTAAATCTTTGCTATGCAGATTTCTGCTGGTAAAGTCATATTTTACATGCTTATACTTGAGACGTCGACAACATCAATAGAGAATACCTACTCTAAAATTGCTGTTTGATTTCAGCTCACTGGATTTTCCCCCCTATCTTTCTGTGAACCTGATATTAGTACTCTGATAGGCATGCCCTTTGACATAATTGCTTTACTTCTGTGAAAGTTGTAGATTAATGATGCTGTGATTTTTCTTTTGAACAGATGATTGGGGTAGACTTTGTGTATTTCATCCAAAAAAATGTGCTTGATCGCCGGAAACGTGTCCTCAACATTGAAGCATGGAACGAATCTTTCTCTTCTCGTGTCCATGTACTCGAAAAATGCCACTACTTTGTAAGTATCACATACATTCAATCTGGGGATAATGGAGTAAAATAAGTAGAATTAAAATGAATCATGGAAATTATAGTTAAATTTGTAACTGAATTGGTATCATTTGGAAAACTCATTATGCTGAAGTTCTTTTCCTTGTGCCTGACTCTCCAGATCTCAGTTTTTCATTTATTTTTTAGCCAATTTCTAATGGCTGTTTTACATGGGGCTCGTCATTGTGCAATCTGACATATGTATGAAGGCACAATCAAAATTGCATTTTTCAAAGTGGTGAATTGTTAGAACAAATGCGAGAATGTGTTGATGCGAGTTGGCAAAATAGCCCCTGCTCTAATTCCGAGATCACAATCTCCCAATTGCAACTAACATTTTCAGTGATAACCTGTGCAATGACTTGCCCCTTGTAAAACTCTGTCTCAATGCTAGCTCGTGGCTGGACCATAAGATTTTTCAAGATTTCAAAATTTGAATTAGACATGGTCAAGTCATCTAGAGAAAAATTGAGTTAGGTGGGTGCAAAATTAATTTAATTGCAAAACATTAGGAAATCACACTATGATGAGAAAAGTAGAAATGACTTAAAGACGTCTTTCAGGGCTGGTGTATGTGTCATTTTTACTTCCTGTGTTCTGTTTTTATCTGTTTGGGTAATGAATGAAAGTTTTAAGTCACACAAATCCTGTTGTTATGAGGAGAAATTGGGTTCATTCAAAGTAATGCAGTTGTGACAATGAACGTATTTAGTTTTTTGATGCTTACGCTTTGGATCATCTTATTTTATTTTATTCATCATATCATTCCTTAAGATGTGTAATTTTTGTGTCCACAGAAAGTGTTTAATTGTAGAGATATTAGATAAGTGGACCAGCTTATCTTTTTGCTAAAGCTGATGATACTTTTTTTGGTAGTACATGTTAGTCAGTTGATGTTGCCCATAGGCGTAATGGTTCTGCATCTGCCTATTCAAGGTTTGTTTTCTTGTTTGCAGGTACATCCTGAAAATTCTGAGTGGACTTGCTTTGAGCAGTCTGCAGTACTTGATGTTAAATCTTTTTTTGGTTTTGAAAGTACAATTGAGAAGCTAGCCATGAAACAGTATTCTCAAAACATAGCTAAAGGAAAAGAAATTATTGAGCATTTTATATCGGAGTTGAGGAAAGATGGTATTACCTCAATGCCTCCTTGGTGTGAAGTAGGCTCTGGTGATAAAGAAGGAGAGTCGTTGGGCGAGTTATCGCCCTCCGCCAGGTCAGTCCAATGATAATAGGTCTGACATGATGATTTCAATTTTTTCTCTACGTTCTTTATAATCTGGAAAATGTGATCTGGAATTTGAAATGTGCTCTTTGGTGTGTGCATTGTTAATATGGTGCTTTTTTCAATATATTCTATTCCAGGGATGATGTGGTTACTGTGTTTGAGTACGATGAGACTACAATTGTTACAAATATTACATCACCAAATCATTCATCACCTTGTGTTTCTCCAACATCAAAAATTGTGGAAAGTGGTTAGTATTTTAGAGGTGGAAATCATCTGTGATTGGTTATACAGTTAAAGCTGAAATGCCTTTTCTTTGAGGCTCTTATTGCTGGAACGCTCATGCGATTTGTATTCAACAAGAATAAGCACGGAAATAATTCTTAGAGATATTGTGGAAGGTATCACTGCAAGGAGGTGATGTGTGGGTTGCATATTTGCATGCTTATCCTAGTATTTTTCATTTAAAACAGTGCAGGTCAAGTAAATTTCTCAATCTAACTCTTGTGGTCATTATGTTAAAAAGGTATGCCCAGGATTGTTTATAATTGGCTAATCCTCTTTTTCATATTGTAGTCAATTGATTTGATTCCCTTTATTATTCTTTATTTAAATCTTGCCAATGGGTTGCAAAGTGATGATTAGTCTCTAGTTTCAATCTCCATAAATATATTTTTTTCTTGCCATTTTTATAGAATTATCAAAAGAGTATGAAGAAACTTGTATTGTGGTTTCAAGAACTTGCACAGGGTCGCCTTTAAATAATCATGGTCACACATCATGCTTGGGCCTGGAATCTGACTACATCAAGAGATGTCTTGGCAATTTAACACCCCTGCAGGAATCAAGACTTGTTCAATTGAGGGCATCTGTTGTTCATCTGTGTCATGACAAGGTATGTTTCTGTGGTGTGAAAGATAGCCAAACTACTGTTTGTGTTTGTCAATATTTCATTTAACCAGGTTTCACCACGTCGTGGTTGTCTCCAACACAACCACGATGTGGTGAAACCCGGAAAATGAAGCCTACTTAACCAGTGCACTGCAGAAGCCTTCGCACCAATTTCATTTAACCACTCACCCCTATTAACCCTATATATAAGTTATTGGTATGCCCTTCCATTTCTTCTGAGAAATACCATGAATTTATCAGTCTCTTGATATTATAAAATACAGTGGAACCCCGATTTATCGTTCTCGCATTCATCGTTTTCCCGCATTCATCGTTCGCCGCTCCTGGTCCCAAATTAAGTTCTATAAAGACAAAGTAATTATTTCCCGCATCTATCGCTCCCCGAAGTATCGTTTTCCCGCATTGATCGTTCGAAGATCGCGGTCCCGTCGTATAATTTTCCCGCATCCATCGTTTGACAAAAATAAGACGAAGTGTTTACAACATGTTGTTTATGGCTAATAACGACAGACACAAAGTTTGAGATTGAAATACGATAGGGAGAAGCTGAGTGCCGTGGGATAGTTACATTATTGCATTTCCCAAGATCCGGTATCCCCCTCCATTCAGCACTCGCCTCTCCCCATCTGAAGCTTTCCTCTTCTCCGAAATAAAAAAAGGTCCCAGCTCGAGCAGGGATTGTATTACGAAGACCTTAGCTTCGAAAGAAAATATGAAGTTACTCGAGAACAAAAGAAACCTTTTTCACACTTCCCCCTTTCTCGACCGCTGACTTTTTTTTAGCTGACTCGCTTCAAAGATCCCCACCCCTGGAGGTCAACTGCTGCATGAATCACCGATTAGCCCGAAAGGTATGTAAAAATGAATTTCGGCAATTGGTATTATATTTTTATTAGATTGAGATATTAGTGATTTGCACGTAATTCAAAAAAGAATGATACTAAACACGACGTATTTCTAATGTTATTTAATCATTTTAAGCAAGGAAATAGTTGGAATAATACGATGGTGATTTCTGGCGAATATCGATATCCTCGCAGCTGATAGTGAGCTTCACGGCAGTTGATGTGGATTTTTTTCGAAAACAGGGCGTCTGGTTACAATTTACGAGTTACGCTACAAGTCTCACTTGTCTGAGGTGCTAACGAAGCGATCTCTTCTCAGGTTATTTTGTTTCTCCCTACTAGCAATCTGAATTCATCTGCTCATCTAGAGCTACGCAACTTATTGTTAGAAATGAGTGGGTAAGTTGCCTTCTCTGTAGGTTAAAAAATTTGCGCAGTCATATGGTCATGCTTCACCCTCTGCAGTAAGCTCTGCTTACGCCGTACGCGATAGCATTAGTGCCGAACTTCACCTCGTACGAGTGGTTCCGTACTTTCCAGGGTGGGTTGATTTAAAACCGGCGAGTGTTTTCAGTGTGGGTTCTATAGAGTCCGGTTTCATTTTTATTAGTTTTATTCTTATTCGTCTTCGGACCATGGCCCTTTCGAAGACACAAGTGAGAACTTTAAAAGATAGACTGAAAATAATTGAAGACGAAGAAAAGAATCCGGGCTAGAAATGCGTGAATATTACAGCACGCCTCGGTATGTCTGCTAGTACATGACGGCAGGGGTAGGGGTAGAGCGAGATCCCTGGTGAAAACAAGAAGTGGGATGAAGCCGAGGATCATGAGGGCGTGCCGCTGACGATTAACGCCACATTGCCTCAATCATATTAAAAATTTAATTGCAAGAAAGGAACATTTCAATTAATAAACTATTTTTGGCCTTCTTGATCCATCTCATAACCAATCACTGCGACGGCAAAATCGGTTGTTTGAGGCATAACACGCACATTTCTCTCGTAAATACGTGTGCTTGAAATGGCATTTGATGGATGAGAATTTTAACATCGGACAGAAATGCATAATAGCAGTGGAAATTCCGAGTGGAGTGCAAACATTTTTTAGCAAGTGTTCCTTTAGGATATTTGAAAGAGATATAAGTCGAATCAACAATATGACCTAAGTGTTTCGATGAAGGAATAATATTCCTGTAATCAGCTAAAATCTTTTTTAAATCCATTAATGAATGTCATAATTCGCAAAAATCCAGCGTTTCCTGGGACATAGGCAACCCGGACGAACATTCCCGCATTGATCGTTTTCCCGCATTCATCGTTTTTTTCATCCTTCCCACTGAAAAACGATAAATCAAGGTTCGACTGTATACAGAAGCCAAATGCCATGGTTCAGCTTAAATCTATTCCACTTGATAAATTTGGCTTATGAAATGTATGAATACTGTCCTGTCCTGCAAGACTGCCTTCATTCTCTGCTGTAATCTGTCAGCCAATTAAAGTAATTACTTATACCACTTTTTCAGCGGCGAAACAGGTAAGGAGTCTGCTCTCTATCTTGGTCATAATCCTAAACTTGGTACCTAGTGTGACATTTGTCTGGGCCTTCCTGATTTTTTTATTTCTGCTGCATGTATTTTTGGAAAATGTTGTTGACCAGGGTGGGGAATTTGGCCACTAATGGAGGCATCCCAGGTTAAAATATGGGTTAAACCTAAAAATATCCTCTTAGTAAAAGGTGGCCCATAAAAAGGAACTTTCCCCCCTCAACCTTAATATGTTATCTACTACCTTGTGGATTAGTGGGTTGTGTTGACCCTTGAGTTGAAGCACCAAGTTGGTGCTCGCATGCATTTAAATATTAATTATCCAATTTATTTACTGTCGAATCATGGCCTGTAAATCAAACAATGGAGTAGGCATTTTTTTAGGAATACTGTCCTGTTTCAGAAAAAAATGTAGCAATCTTTACGTTGATTTAATTTAGTCTCCTTTGTGTTTCCTACTCTGAGACTTTTCTTTAAATTTGCACAGGTACCCAGTGATGCTGTACTTTTGAGATTTTTACGTGCCCGAGACTTTAATGTGGAGAGAGCTTTAGAAATGGTTTCATCATCTCTAGTATGGAGAAAGAAGATGAATGCGGATGCCATTTTGAAGACGTATATAGAACCGAAAGCTGTGAAGGAGTTTTTTCCTGGTGGTTGGCATCATTTTGACAAAGGTTTGTCCTTTCAACAGGTGCTTTTCATGCATGTTATCTGTATTAAATCTTCCTTGTGCATGTACCTTATTCGATGATTATTTCAAAACTATCAGTTAGTAAATTTGGTTTTTTCTTAGCTTTTATCTGGGTATTTAACGCATATTTCATACTATCAATTTTCTGATTCTGTTGCGATAATTTATTGCACAAATTATTACTTTTCTTATCATATTGTCTTAATTTTGCCTAAAACGCCTAACGGGTAACATAGCTGATTACTAGGGATATGCAAAAGTTGGGGTTATTTTATAGCCAAAAGTGGTGTTATATTTTTACAAAAGCGATGTCATTTTGCCATGAAATCAGTGCTATTTTAACGTCAAAATAATTGATGTTGATTGAGAGCCATGCTTTCAGTGGCCCACCCATTGCCTTAAATTTAGGATATTATTGACCGGGGATAATTTAACCAATAATATACATGGTGAATTGACTGATTTCACCTATTTTACGTGTATAATCCTTCGCGTATCCATATATCCAGCTTACATAGAAGAGAAATTACTTTTGAATGTCTAATATCAAATGAAATATTGTTATTTTGATCAAATTGTGTTCTTTTAAATTTGTTACCTAATCCGTTAACACAGTGCTATAGCAGGAAAAAATCTTTCTGAGTCCTTATTTGCAGAGGGGATACAAATTGCTTAAAGGCACTTAGATGCAAACAATGTCTCAGACAATTTGAGCTCCTAGATTGCTTTAATGATATCCACTGAACCCCGGGAATTTTGCTTTTGTAGTACAGTGGAACCCCGATCAATCGTTCCCGCATTGATCGTTTTCCCGCATTCATCGTTTGCCGTTCCTGGTCCCAAATAAAGTTTGTTTAAGGTTTTTGGTTCGCTGTCAACTCATGCTGTGTTTATATGAATTAGCTATATGGATGAAAAATGCTTGCACGTAAATTGCAGACTTCCAATTGAATTCCTCATTTTATTCTGAGAATTTTCAAGTTTTGAACAAAGCTCTATTGTCAGTATTAACAGATTTAATGCATTAATAATTTCCATGTTGATTTTTATACTGAAATAGAGTAGTTTCCTTCATCAAAGAAAACGAAAGGCATTGATTGCGATTCGTTACCCACCATTAGTGTATTCATAATACACAAATTATTTGGTTTTTGAAATACCGGTTTAGACGAATGGCAACGGTCAAATTTTATCCTCATTTGAAAAAGGCCAGATTGGCGCCCATGCGATTCCAATCCACGTGACGTCACAGGGACCTAGTTTCTACACGAGAGGATAGGAGTTATACATCGTCTGAGGTTACCAATGCATGCATGAGGCACAGAGCTCTGGGAAACATGCCTTAATAATCACCTATTAAAACTGGCTAAGGTCAGAAAGTTTTCTTCGTTTGATAAGGTATTAATAAACCTTTTTTAAGCCAAGCGCTACCAGCCAGCAAGGTACTCAGCTACCCGCTAGCATCCTGCGTCCTATCAGCGCTCAGAGCCTCGATCAAGGTCACCTCACAAGGCGGGAGGGGGAACCAGAAATGCATCGCACGGACTTTTTCCCATCATTCCTACTTACGCGTTGCGTATTCGCACGCTTGAAATTTTTCACTTTTCATTTAATCGGGAAAAATAGATATCGTCATTTAAAAATCTAAAAGCGTGAAATACGTACTCCAGGAGTAATAATCTTTCGATTTAGGCAATAAAAAAATAATAGGAAACCACCCTATTGAGATATTAGTTAATATTTATGGTAGAATTTTTTAAAAATATTTTAACGCTGCTCAAAAGACATTCTCAATTGCTGTTCTGCTCAATTATTAGTTTATATTTTTTTGAGAAATAAGCATGTATTTATTTCGCAAACCAACTGAATGAACAATTGTACGACTGCTGTCCCTTACCACAAAGAGGGGTAATATAAGACGAGGGGTCCGGGTACCTGCTCCCGGATTTCGAGAGTACGCTCCCGCTAGTTAGGTCCCGAAACTAAGACTTCACAAACCTGCGACCGTCATAAAAGGGGGAGAGTGAGGAAATATATATTTTCGGCATTTGTTCTCCTGCGTGGAGAAATCTCAGTCAAAAATTTGCAGCCCATTTCAATCCGGCCCGGAGGTGTGCTGTGTATGGCGTGAAATACACAGAGTGCTACCTTAAGGCTACTTTCAGATGTGACAACTTTTCGCCAGTCGCCATTCTCGGCGCGGCACAATGAAATTCAGGCCGCTTTCAAACGATACATCTCTCTGGATTTCACGGCGCTGTGCATGAACGTTGGCCCACGGAAATTCGTTGTGTCGTAAAGCGGCCAATGCACCTCGAAAAACAAATTTGTGGGAGAAGCATGAGCACTAAAAAAAATCATGAAAATAGCGTCTGAGTTGGTGAAAATCACCCATGAATTGGAGAAAATCGCTATTTCCACAAAATTCGCATATTCGTGGGAAAACCCCAGAATTTGCTCTAAAATTCGCGTTATCGCATTTGCGACTTTTGCATGTCCCTATTGATTACGAATCAGAAAGTTTCAGGTTCATATCCTTACTGAGTCGTTACTGTTTCATTTTTAAATGTTTTTACAAGTTGGCTTTGCACGTCTTCCATCATTTTAGGCACTTCATTATTTAGAAGTTTTTGGTAGCCTTATAGGCCTCATCTTTATAAAATAAAATTGAGAAAATAATGTAATAGATTGAGGAATTAATCTTTAAAAAAATCTAGTTTTTTGTTTTATGAAACAAGAAAATATCACAATAAATCTCAAAATTAATTTAAAAACCTATATTTTTATATGAACTAAAAAAGAAATTAAACTGCCGTGCTTTGGTCCAGAGTCCTACTTTTAAAATACACTTATATAATACTTTTTGTTCAAAACCAATAAAGTGGTGCGCATCAATTACAATATCCTAAATCAAATTCTTTCTCTGTAAATATTCAGTGCAATACTAATTCTAGTATCTCAAATATATGATATTTACTTTATCCTTATTTGCAGAGGGGATACAAATAGGGTAGTTTCCTTCATCAAAGAAAACGAAAGGCATTGATTGCGATTCGTTACCCACCCTTACTGTATTCATAATACACAAATTATTTGGTTTTTGAAATACCGGTTTAGACGAATGGCAAGGGTCAAATTTTATCCTCATTTGAAAAAGGCCAGATTGGCGCCCATGCGATTCCACTCCGCATGACGTCACAGGGACCTAGTTTCTACACGAGAGGATAGGAGTTATACATCGTCTGAGGTTACCAATGCATGCATGAGGCACAGAGCTCAGGGAAACATGTCTTAATAATCACCTACTAAAACTGGCTAAGGTCAGATAGGTTTCTTCGTTTGATAAGGTATTAATAAACCTTTTTTAAGCCAAGCGCTACCATTCAGCAAGGTACTCAGCTACCCGCTGGCAGCCTGCGACGTATCAGCGCTAAGCCTCGCCTCAAGGTCACCTCACCGGGCGGGAGGGGGAACCAGAAATACGACGTACGGAGATATTTCCCGGCATTCATACTTGAGCGTCGCGTTTTCGCGCGCTTGAAAATGTTCACTTTTCATTTAATCGCGAAAAATAGATATTGTCATTTAAAAATCTAAAAGCGTGAAATACGTACTCCAGGAGTAATAATCTTTCGATTAAGGCAATAAAAAAATAACAGGAAACCACCCTATTGCTTAAAGGCACTTAGATGCAAACAATGTCTCAGACAATGTCAAATGTGAAGTGAATGTGCACCACATTTTTGGTTTTGAAAATTTTTTAAATTTGTGTAATGTAATTGTGGGACCTTGGGCTTTGGGGATGGAGGTCGTTTGTTTTTTCCTTTTTAGTTTAAATAAAATGTGGGTTTTTAATTAATTATTCAATGTGTTGTGATGCATATCGATAGCTAAGTTCTAACAACACGCATCTTAAATTCGGCCGGTTTGAGATAGGTATCTTAAACAAAGTGTAATAACATTAAAAAATATAATACTAGCAAAAACCAACTCTTTGTTTGCAAATGAATATTTCTTTTTCAGTTTTATGAACTTTTGGTTTTTAATTTCAGTGTACAAGTAAAAGAAAATAATCCTTTTTAGCTCTCCTGAAAAGTTGCTATTTTTGAGATGCGTGTTGCTAGAACTTAGCCATCGATTTACAATGTGATAAAATGTCTTGACATATGTTGATCATCACCATAGTACAACTTAAATATTTTTCAATATTATTACTGTTGTATTGATGCAATATCCTGTTAACAATCAACTGCCTTCTTTAATTTGTTTTCAGAGGGCCGTCCACTATACTTATTACGCTTAGGCCAAATGGATGTGAAAGGACTTATACGAGCTATTGGTGAAAATGGCTTGTTAAACTTGGTTTGTACATAAACTCTTTTTCAAATCTCTTTTTTAGGAGCTTTTTGTGTTAAATTTTTATGCTCATTCTCTGTCTCAATGCATGTACTTATGATATCCGGGTTGCCAGACATCCTTGTTTTGCTCTGCCAAGAATTTGGTGTTATTAAAGAAAATGTCAAGAATTTTGGTGTTATTAAAGTTGAATTCTCTTATGACATATGCTCACATGATTCATGTTGCCTCAGCTCCCAATGATTGGCCATCATGCATAGGTATCCCATCCATACTCCCATTAACCGTGGAGTATTATCACCCCTTCCTACTCTCATTTGGACTCATTCTCCTTTCAATCTTTCATATATAGTTCTGTTATCCAATGAATATCAGATACTTATAATGAAATTTTGATGTTGAGAAGTGCTTTCTTTAGAGCAAATCTGGCAAAATTACCCATCATTGTAGTCCTAATTATCTATCAAAGTTCCTATTAGAAGACCTGCTATGGATTGGCTTTTTCTCCCGCTCTATTCATCCGCAGACTGTGCCAAACTACTTAAATCGCTTGTCCCTGTCACCTGAGCTGCAAAGGAATAGTTGGCTGTTGGGCATGATATAACCAAACACCAAGTTTTCCCTATCAATGCCTGTCTTATCTCTGTGAGATTGCAGAATTTTAAAAATATTTATGCAAAATTTAAAGAATATTGTGTCCAAACATGACGTATTTCTGACATTGTTTATGCCTGTTTTACTTATTTAGGTGGTACTGGTCGAAATACAATGCAAAAGTGGAGAGTGCTTTATATTCTTGCATCATTACTAGTAAAAGAAACCCTACCCCGCTGTCACTGCCTCAAAACATCATGATTGCATCACTGTAGTCAATCAGTAGGCACAGGGCATGTTTTGGGCAGTCAATGAGACATGTAAAAATCATTTTTTTGTGGTTAGAAGGTATGAAGCTCCACACAGGCCATCTGGAGTAATCCAACACCATCTGAGCAGTCAGGAGATGGTGGAAGTAGAGTGCTCACTGAGAAACACCATGCTGAGGCAGTGGCGAGGTTTTGCCACCAAAGATTACAATAGCATAAAAAGACATTGTACAATAGAACACCAAGTATCCAAATCAATGGGGACTATATCCTATTTGGATAATCAAAAATTATGATACCGTAAAACCTCTTTACATCATAATGGAGGGGACTGAAATTTGGGCAATTTGATGTATGGAGGTTCACTATAGAGAGGTTTTAGTGATGTGCACCAATTTTTCATATCCTTTGGAAATGAAAGGCACTACTGTCTTTCAAACTATTATATTTATGCGTTTAAATAAACATGCATGCTTTAGTGAACATATATTTATTATTTAATGATAACACAAAGTGAGCGCTATCACATGATTTTTACCATGATTCGAGAGAAAACGATGAGATCTCTCTTAATTCAACAGTCACTTAAAATGATTAGGATAGTTGGATATCTTTTTTCTAATTTACTGTTAGGTATACTTAAATATGGAACAAAATGGCCATAACTTATGGTTAACATGAAAATTACAGCATATTAAAGGTGTGAAAGAAAAAAAATAAGCGTGAAAGATTTATTGCTGAAAATGTCATTCCATGTATGTAATCGCGGCTGCATTAATGGCCTCTAGTTGTCTTGGTACAATTTGCGGTGGTAGATGAGCAGTCTCGGGGGTGTCTCTTTGGTATGTTAAGTGGAGGTTTTACGAGATAAAGAGGTTCACTACAAAGAGGTTTGCCTATAAATTTACATGTAAATCTGACAGGACCATAGGGGTGGTATGAAATATGGAGGTTTATGATGTAAAGAGGTTCACTACATAGAGGCTTTTACTGTAATTGGATTTTTTCCTGAAAAATGATATTTTAATGAAAAGATTTCATTTCTGGTACATATGCATTTTTAATTAATTGTTAATCAAAAGAGAACATTTTTACAAATTAAATGCATATACTACTGTACATACAATCGTTTTATAGTGGTAGTATAAAAATAAAAGTCATTACTTGCTGAACATCTTGGTCAAAGTAAACTGTTTGACTGTCTTGATCCATTTTCGTACAGCCAGGTTGTGCATTTGCTTCACTGTGAGAAGCTGCATATGGTCACACTCAGGCTGGTGCACCATCCATGCTAATGGTGTTTCAAGGTCGGCAAACGCTTTGCGTGATGTTGTTATAAAAGAATCTTTTTCTTTTCTCTTTTAAATTTTTTTATTTAAGCGATTCAGATAATCGGTGATTCGGATGGTTGGAGTTCAGATAATTGGAGTTCTACTGTAACTAGCTTACATGATTTCAAATTTATGTCATGTTTGGACTCATTCTTTTTAAAATGTTATGCTGATTATTATTGCACGAAATTAGTACCAGACTGGATTGTTTTCTTTTTGGCTACATCTAAGGAAATTCTCCACTTTTTCAATTATGAAGGAGTAGTGATAAAAGCTCTGAGGAGAGTGATAAAAGCAATATTGTTAATCATCTTTGTCTAGCTTCAAAATAGGGTACTAAATGGATGATGGTATCAATAACTTGTAGAGGAGACGGCAAGGTTTCGTTTTTTGCAATATTGCATTTTATTGGTGAAAGGTATCTGAAATGAGCTTAAAATAAATATGCTTGGCATTCCCCTGTCAAAGTTTAATGGCTGTATATCCCTACAGTTGTGCATTCTGGATGAATTCTGTGGGAAAATAGAATCAATTTAGCACTAGTGTAAATATGAGTACTGGCTATAGATAGGTGGATTATTTCCCTACGCTGTAGCCTCACTATGGGCTATACTCATTGCTGCAGACTCTACTTTCAGGGTTCCCACTCAACCGTGAAAACCTTAAAACCGTGAATAAGCCGTGAATTTCGTCTACCGTGAAAAAACCTGGAAATAGCCGTGAAATTCGTCATAAAACCTTAAAAATATCTCAATCTTGATTGTAGAACAACGGTCGACTGATCAAATTTGATATGTTAATCATGTTTTATGGTCAGGCACGCGCAGACTTATAGTCTATAGTCTATAGTCATTTATCTGCACACGAATATTCGAAGTGAAGTAATTGGTCCATACCACGGTCCGTACTATATGACACATTGACCGTTATTTTCCATTTTAATGGCGGAAGTTTGATATTTTGTCTGAGGGTTCAATTACAATGATAGCTTGGGATGGACTAATATTCGAAAAAGGACAAATGAAATAACTTGCATTTCTAATATACCCATAATGAACCATTTACGAAAACTATACGATTTGTAACTCGAAGTGGTTCCCACACAAAAATGAGGGCACATGCCATATGCTTCGAAATATGAGTTTGCCATTTGAATGTTACTTAAGGAAACATTTCTACCGCAAATAGGCTTTCAATTTATGGCAATAGCTCTTAATAGACTGTACTCACCTCATTTGAGTTTATGTGAATAATAACGTGAAAGTGAAAATAACGTGTTTCAGCAGGTATTTATTTTGTCTATAGATATTTCAAACCAAGTGCATTATAATTGTATGAAATTGATTTTTTGATTTACAGTGCAACCTCGATATAACGACACCCCACGGTGCACTAATAAACACTCGCTATAGCGAATTGTCGCTTTACCGGAGGTGGAGCAAATAATAGCCAATATACCTGTTGCGAACAGATATACAGGAACAGGAGTGGTGCGGCGACAGATAAACATCTATCCGATAAACGTAAGCATAAATCCAGACGAAAGGCGATGTTATTTTGCATCACTAAATTTCCTTACTCAAATAACGACTAACTATTCAAACAATTTATAAGCGCCGCACTGAATAAAAATCATGCAAAGCATTGTTTCGTCAATCATTATATTTATCGAACGACAGTTTACCACATAAATTTGAGACTGAGCACTCCATTAACTTCATTTCTAACAGATCGCTAGCAATTGCAGAGGTTAAGGAGTCTTGATGAAAGTCTTCCGGCGGTGAAACCCTCGCTATGGCGAGAGCCAACACCGAAAGGGTCTCGTAAAAACGAATTTTTTAACACGCTTACTATAGGGTCAATTGACGGTGCATCGGCTATCTCTCGTAATAGCGGGGGTGTCGCTATAGCCGTACTCGCTTTAACGAGGTTCCACTGTATTACATTCTATTAACATTTTTAATATAATCCTCGATCTCATGAAGATTGGGTAAGGGAAATTTGGTTACTGCGCAGTAATAACAACGTGCTCAAAAAACATTCTCTCGGCGAGGAATTAAAAAAGGACTTCCGGTGTCCAGGCGGAAGAAGGTCCTAAGGGCATTCGCACATCAAAAGAGGCCACGGTATTCGGCGTCGGGGCAAGAGCGCGGTTGGGTTGGGTCTTTGGTGGGCCCTGAATTTTGTAAACGATAAGTGACGCCATAATAGATATCACTTTTCATTGCTGCATTTACATTCACGGCGTCTGTCGCTTACGTTAATTTTTAGTTAATATGCGGCTGGTGATAGTTTTATTGTTGGCTTATTAGCGTGAATTGTTGAATGAATTTGACAACATTGAGACTGTGAAAACCTGAAAAAACCGTGAATTTCATAAGTCAGTTCATTTCCAAAAGTCCTCCTGAATTTTGATGCTAATTATGAATACAGTTGACTCTCATTAATACGAGCAACATTATTACAAAGTTCTCATTGTTACGAAGCAAATCCTTGGTCCCGACGAAAAGGCCTATCCAATCTATAGCAAAAAAAAACATTATTACGAAATTTTCGATGTTAAAAAATTACAAACCTCGGTCCCAGTCCTGGCGGTTACAAAAATAAGTTTATTATGAAGTTCCACGAAAAGCAATGGCATTTAGGAGGATATACATTACAGTATGTTATCATATTTGATCTATGTTTAAGTTCCCTTCTTGTATTGTGCCCAAGAGCATCGATTTAGGTTCTTTCTTCAGTATACTTCATTATACACGCAACATCATATAACAAGCTTCATTCCTGTGGAATTGCGGTGATCCACTCATTACCGCTCCTAAATTGGATGTACAGTTAGTCTTCTTCCTACACACATTGAGTTTACAAACTGTCAGAGATATGAGCATTCAAAAATTTCATGCGTGCCCGAAATTTCAAATTTGGCACCTTTGGAGTTTGCCAATGCGATACGACGTGGCATAGAGGAACTCGCATTTTGGGCATAATCTGAACAAAGTATCATTTAATCTGGTGTGAAGTCAGGAACTTCTCAGTGTTTTGCCCATTCTTTCTTCCCGCGGACAGCAATTTTTTTCGGCTCCGGCTACGTTACAAACTAGATCCCCACGTCACAATCATGAGTTAACGCACGGTTGTGATGGAGTGTTGCATTCGGCAGGATAACCACTCTCCTCGATACCTTGTATAGGTTTATCAGCTTACGAGCAAGGTCTCGGAATGCATATTTCTCATATATCAAGGACTTCTGCATAATTTAATCACATATATTATACACTTGACTATGAAGATTATAATTGCGGGTGATTGAAGAGATGAGAAAATTCGACAAAGTATGTTTTTTTTTCGATGAATCATAAAAAAAAACGTTATAACGAACATCGTTATTACAAACCTCCGGTTTTTCGGTTCTGTGACCTTCTTAATAATGACAGTCTACTGTATAATTTGATTGAAGTTAATGACATGACAGTAATATTATAGTGTTATATTTACAATGAAGTAAGGTATTTAAAAGAATAATTTTTAGGACTTTAACTCTTATCACACTGAAATTTTAAAAATTTATTTTATGTCATATTGATTCTGAGGGTTAGTAATTAAATCTTTGATTCACTTTTTCAGACCCTCCATATATGTGAAGAAGGATTACGGCTAACAGAGAAAGTAACAAGGACCTTGGGCCGACCTGTTTCAACCTGGGCTCTCTTGGTAGACTTGGATGGGCTGAATATGAGACATCTATGGAGACCAGGAGTGCGAGTAAGTCCACCACCTCCATTGCTTTCTCATAGGTGTTAACTTTACCAATCTGATGAAGATTGAAATAATATAGGAATAATATATATATGTCTGTGGGCTCACAATGTGTAATATGATATATACACTTCATTGGCCATAAAAATTATTTCTCCCGACACTCGTCCCGCTTAACTATTAAATATTGAAATTTTAGTGAAAAATGTACATGAAATTGCTTTACAACATGAAAGTGTAAAAGTAAATTTGTAAAATAAGTCTGCTGTATACTTACTTCTGTAAAAATCTGCACCATGTACATCGCTGTAATATTTCATTTTTTTTTAGAAATATTTCCACGGTATTTGGTAACCTCCGCACAGGTTTCGATGTTAGGGGTAACGGCCGAATCCCGGAATTAGGCAGTCATCAAAAGTTACTTTTATGTATCGTATATTCTTTAAACTCCCTTTGCATACACTTTATAGTTTGCCCTGATACCCAATCTCTCTCCTGCTTCTTTAAGTTTCTGAAAATCTGCGAATGAAAAATTGTGCGAAAAATCCACAGAGAAAAAATCAGTCACCTTGACCGGGATACGAACTCGTACTTAAGCCAGTTAAGCTACCGTGGCATCATTCCTCCAAGTGGATGTTTGTGGACAAAACCGGACTAGGTGGTATGGACCTCTGAGCATATGATACCACAAGCAGTCCAAATGGTACGCACAGTGCCACCACCGGAGAGCAAGTCCCAGACTTAGAACACATAGAGGTGTTTGCCCTTGAATAGTTTTAAGTTTACTGGGAGTAGCTATGGTGATAAATTTACGGGAGTCACCCACAATACACAAATTGTGCGAAAAATCCATTTGACTTGACTGTTATCCCGATCAAGGTGAATAATTTTTTCTCTGTGGATTTTTC
This sequence comes from Ischnura elegans, assembly GCF_921293095.1. Lineage (NCBI taxonomy): Eukaryota > Metazoa > Arthropoda > Insecta > Odonata > Coenagrionidae > Ischnura > Ischnura elegans. The sequence goes on along the minus strand of NC_060248.1, from coordinate 97,796,148 downwards.
TCACAATTTGTGCATTGCATATGACTCTTTGAAAGTTACCACCGTGGGTGGTCCTGGTAAACTTAAAACTTGCTAATGGAAAGTGTAGGAGAAAATATTATCATTTATCAGTGTGATAATTCACAATCCTAGTATTTAATCTGCATGAATTTAATCCCTTTTGGTTAAGTTGGTATCTTGTAAAAGATCTGGTAAACTTATTTCACAATGTAAATTAATATTTCTATTTTAGGCTCTTCTTCGAATAATTGAAGTTGTTGAAAGTAACTATCCTGAAACTCTTGGAAGGCTACTCTTTGTGCGTGCTCCTCGTGTCTTCCCTATAATTTGGACTGTTGTGGGAACCTTTATTCGTAAGTATATCTCACAATTTATCCTGCTCCATGGGGTTAATTAATGAGTCTTTACTTGGCATTAGGGGGTGGGCAGTTTTTTTTTATTTTTTTGACTCAGCACCAATGCTGGGTATTTTTAATGGAGGTTGTGAATTTTATTTTGATCTCAACTGATACCTGATCTGTGCATCATAGTCTTTTTTTAACATTAAGGCCATATTTCATGCAAAGGGCATCCTATTAAGGCTACTGGTGAATGAAATTATGTTTTTGATATTACAAAATTATTTTATTAGACAATTAGTTCTAAGATTTACTAAGTATTTAGGTCAAGTCAAGGTTTGAAATTGGCAGTGTATTGAAACTTGAAAATTATTTTAAAATGTGAAAAATTGCATTTCATTCAGCAGTAGTAGACAATGGAAAAGTTCTTATCGACCTTAGTACCAAGACTTGAAAGAACTTATCTTTATTCTCATACGAAACTATTTCGTTGTGAACTATGCATGATATGATTTTCATGCTTGTTTTGTCAAAATTTGTGTTGGTATAAAATTACACAAGAACTTTATCTGTGCTCTAGAGATTTCAATGGATGCAGATGAATGCAGGATAATATTTTGGAAAAAAATCACTCAGCTCTCTGCCTAATTAGTGAAATTTTTGTGTTTTCTTAATTATTTACCTAAATAAATTTTAGCATCTACCAAAAGTTACATTTTCAAAGTTTTTATCCTTGAAAATGACCAATGTCACGCTTGAAAAAAATGCTGAAGTGATGCCTTGAGTTGGCAGATTCACAGGAAACATTCCATGTTTATGCAATAGAGTGTTTTCTCAATTGTTTGAAACAATGGCACATCACAACATAAGGTTATATTATGCTTGAAGATCAGCTCGTATATGATACAAGGGTTTGCTGATTAATAACTAATTTTTTTCAATATTTTGTCTCTGTGGTGGTACATAATATTTTTTACAATGGTCAAGGAAAACAATGCCAGAAACTGATGTGAGAAACGTTAGGTTCAATAGATTGTTGATGTATTTTTGAATCTCTGACAAAATTTTATTCACTGCAGATCGATTGTGTTCTACAATTTTCATGAAATATTCTTTTTATATCAATGTCTTGTATTAATCATTCTTTTGGTAATTTTCTTCTTTTATTTATTTATATCCATAGATGAAGCCACTCGTGCAAAATTTTTAATATATGGTGGAAATGATTATCAGGCTGTGGGTGGACTGGTGGACTATATTCCAGAAAAATATGTACCAGACTTCCTGGGAGGACCATGTCATGTATGTACATTTTGTTACCTCAATGGAAGTTGGTATGGTATGGTATTTGGAGGAGGCGACCGACAGCTGAGGTCATTTGCGCCATGAGGGAAGGGTATGGAAGGAAGTATGGAGAGAAACCCGGCATCGGCATTAGCCAGCTGTTAACGAAAGGCGCCAAGGGGACCACGGCTTAACGTCCCATCCGATGGACGGAGTGTTGCGCTTGAAATGTCCTCCACACAACACTCAAGCAGGGATCGGGTAGTCTCTGAATATTCTCTGCCGCTGCCGGGATTTGAACCCGAGTCCGCTGGGTGGGAAGCCAACACTGTAGCCACCACACCAACTCGATCCCCCTCAATGGAAGTTACTTCCTTCTTAGAAGTAAATTGCAGTTCTTGGCAAAAAAATTGTGAATTTTTTTCAATACCTGATCATCTCAATTTACTTTTTGAATGCAGTGATCAATTTAATGGTCATGAAAAAATGACATATCGTGTGGTACAGTAAACTCTTGATTTTACGAAGTCAGTGGGACCGGAAAATTGGCACTTCGTAAAATCGAGTTTCGTAAATTCAAACCTTTTTCATAAGTCACGAAAAAAATGTTCGCTTTTGTTTCTTCCGCCGTTTTTTGTCTTTAGTGGTCTTATTTAGATGTTTTCGGTGGTTATTCTCGGTATAATTCATAGAAAAGGCTTTTTGCTATCGATTTATGATGTGAAAAATCGTTAAATAATTATATCACCATAAAATTCCCATTTCTTGTTCATACTTCAACATCAACGATCGCTAAAGAAATTCCCAACCAGTTTAGAAAACGTAATCAAATAATGAATTGAAATGTTTATTATAAGAATTTACAGTAATAAATTTGTGGTTAGGAGCCAATAGCTACTATTAAGTATGCAAAAGATAGATATTTGTTTCGGACACCCACGGAATTTTAGCGGCAGCCGGCCTAACCGCCATTTATGTCGCCCTCTATCGCTCAGTGACGAGAAAAAAAGAAAAACAAGGGTCTTAGCCCATTTCCAAAATAACCTTCGTAAGTTAATATTTCGAGTTACTTCGTATTTTCAGCAGAATGTGCTCTATTTTCACTGAGATTCAATTACGATCATAAATAACGTAGGATGTGATTATCTTCTGGCGAATATTTGAAGTAAATTCTGTTTGAGTTCTCCGTCCGACTACTGTGTTCCATCATCTTCGCAGCCGTTGCCATAAAAGACTTAATTCTTCATCAGGACTGTATTCTTCATACCGGGTGTGAGGTGACCTGTTCATATAGTATGTTTCTCTCCTTTTATGCCGACAGGAGCAAGGTTCCAACCGGAAAACGACAGGAGAAACATCTTACAGTATCGGAGAAATATAGATAGAAACGTTATTATCCACATTGATTGTTTTCCTACAAGAGACGTTTTATCATTTCTCAACGTGATTAAGTATTGGTTCACTAGCGTGAATTCCCAAAAAATGACACGCAAAAACCTGTACCGTCACCTCATTTAGTTTTCGTGTTCCTTTCTCCGCCGTATTGAAAGTTATGCAAACGATCATTGACATAGAGAAAAGATTTTCTTAGTTTTAGCACTAAAAAATAGTCGCGCCATAATCGTAAATAAATATAGTGTGGAAAGAGCAAAGAAAATAATTTCAATTGAAAAGTCAGCTGAGAAGAAGAGAGACAATTATAAGCGCGGCACCATTTTCCCGATAGTGGAAGATACTTCTTCCGCCTCTCTCCGGTTAATAACTTCCCCCCCGTTGCAGGTAAAGATGAACCATGCCCTTCTCCACAATCGGGGAACGTTCCCAGTGGGTGGGGTGAATAAGAGTGGGATGGGGATTGCCTGAGGGAAGAAGTGTGGTCATCACAAGGACTGGTGAAGGGGGCAGGACAAAGAAGGGTGGGGAAATGGCCTTCAGCTCTGCCTCAGTCTACTTTTGGGGGCCGTATTTTTTTGCGACGCACACAAGCTCAGTCACCTTAGGGAGGGAGTGAATGGGAAATGCTGGGGAAGGAGGGGCTTGGGATGCGTAAGGTGGGTGTCAGCAAGATCAGCCAAAGGCGGCAGGAGGGAAGGGACAAAGGCTTTTGAAAGACAGAACCCCAGCATGGGAGAACGGGGAAGCGCGTGAGAAGAAAGTTCATGGTTAGACTTGGAAGTGCGTCTTCATTACGAGAAGCCTGAAATATAAATTGGCGGTAAATAGAGCCCAATACTTAAGATATTTAAGTTGTTCATTCACAAAGGCCAATATATACACGAAAAGATATTATGGCGCGGATTGCATGTATCAACGTCCATTTCGGGATGTTATTAATTTCTGTTCCCATTTATAAAAGTAGCAAATAGATTTGAAAGAATGATAATCATGAATAAAAATATCTAAATCGATATCCAAACGTACATGAGCAAAATAGATGAATGCATACATACCGATCCATCGCAAGTAATGCCGCTCAAGCTTCTTCCGGTACTGGACTTTAAAATCTTGGATAATGCCTTGGTCCAAGGGCTGGGACTTGCTAGTCGAGTTCGGGGGTAAAAAGAGGACTCGAACATTAGCCAATTTTAGATCTTCCACGTATTTATGAACGGTGGCATTATCCATTATTAAAACTATTTTGCTGTTCTCTCCAGCAATTTTTCTCTGTAGACGTATAACCGTTGGCTGGAAAATTTCTCGGGTCATCCAGCTGTTTTTATTTGCATGGTAAAAAACGGGGAGGGCTTCCAATTTTACATGTTTTAAGCACCGTGGCCTTTCAAATTTCCCAATGACAACGGGCTTATTTTGTCCGTGCCCGTTTGGTTGACGCACAGCCCCACAGTAACACGCACTTTACTCTTTTTCCCCCCACGGCACCTTTGCCCTTTGAAACCCAGGGTTGCGTCAGGTAATGCATTAAAAAATAGCCCAGTTTCAGGGGCCAGCGAGGGTAAGCTCGTCGAGGAAAGGATTAGGGATTAGGGACCCTTCGAAGTGCTTCGGCGAAAAGTAGTCAAGTAGTCTTCGAAGTATGTTCACAGCAGTGCAAAGGGTTAATTAGGGGTGTACGAAATGCTCCGCGCGACCTTCCTGACATGTTAAACCACGAATTATTGTCGATGCTATGTTTACGAACATGCACGTAAATAGGGGCATAATGTCAGCCGCGATATTTTAACTGAACTCCTACTCCCCCTAAATTCCCACAGTGAGGTTTTTGGCGACCCATTTCTCTCCAAAGTTGCATTATCATTTACGATTTCGCACTTCTGATGGACCACTGTTGGAAGCGCTGATTTTTTAGCTACTTACGCCGGCGTAACTAGTTTTGTTGACAAATTTTTCGCCGTAGTTCGTATAAACGAATGCCATTTGTTCCTAGGGACCGAGCCGAGGTTCGTAAATTCAAAAAATTTCGTATAATCGAAACTTCGTATAATCGAATAGCGCCATGTATTTAGCATAGGCTTTTCACCGGGACCGCAATATCACTTCGTATAATCAAAAACTTCGTAAAATCCTGCTTCGTAAAATCAAGAGTTTACTGTATATTTGATTTTTCCCGGACGTTTCATGGCTGACTGCTGGTCACTTCTTGAAAGGAATGGTGGTGTTGTTCGGCACTGGTGACTTATGTAACTAACAACTTTGTAACCCTACTTTGTTTATCATAATAATTCATCACAAATCTAGCACCTCCATGTGTACTCTTATCAATTTCTGTCATTAAGATACCTCCACTGCACAAACGCTCAACAATCACCTATTGAATCAAAAGCCTTCCTATTGCTCTTCTTGGGAAGTCTCTTCCCAAATCCTAGTTTACAATTGGCTTCCCTCCATATTTTGGATTTGTTTTTTCCCATCAGCAGTCCCTAGTATGAATGACTTGCAATTATTTCATGCCTCCAGTTCAATATTTCAGGTTATACCATTTTTCTGAACTGATGGTGGCTGACCTTGAGCGTGCACAAAACCCACCCACTCTTCTAGCCAATCACAGGAGAGCGACAGGAGAAAGTGTGTAGGAGCCCACAGTCTCTCTCCGAACTCCGTGCAGTGTAGGTCGCTTTCCAGCTAGCAGTGTTGCCAAATCGAATAGCTCAGCGTTCGTCCGAGAATCTTCCGCCGCCCCCGAAAGTACCGTTATTCCCAAGGCTGGCAACGCCGGTCGGGCGGATGGAGGGGAGCGGAGCGGAAAAGGGAAGGGGATGGAGGGGAAGGGAGAGGTAGAAGGGTCAGCCCTTCTGATTGGCTACTTGCTATTTTCCACCCAGCCGCCATCAGTTCAGAAAAATGGTATAGTCAGGGATATAAAGTGGAGCTAGGGTATCAATATATGCTCAAGTTATTGCATTGATTACATATTTTGGAATGTTGAGAATCTTTCACTATACATATTCAGGAGGTACATGGTAGCTGAAATCATTGACTAAAATTCAGCTAATGTGGAAGAATAACGCATGGCACTTACTCTTAGCTTAGTATTTGAAATTTTATATGAAAAATGAAGTGGGCCTTAGATATTCTGAAGTACCGTAGGGGATGAATGAATCATGTTGAAGTTACAAAATCTATCTGACTGAAAAAGAAAAAATGATAACCTAGGTTAGTGTTTGAACTTATTGTGGTGGAAATAAAGGGGTTTTATCCTAAAAAAAAAAAATGATTTTGGTGCCTAGGGAAAATATACCTGTGGATTTATAATCAGAAACAAGGGAGTGTGCTTGTGAATCCATCTATGGTACTATTTAGTAGCCTTGTTCGTTTGGGTTCCAATTTATGATCTAAAAAGTTGACACTGTCATCTCATTTATTATAATTATCTGCCTAAGTGAAGCAAAATGGAAAATGGAAGTTTATGTGTTGCTAGTTATTTGTTCTCTCTATATTGCTGGGTTTTTATTGCAAGTTGCCTAATAAAGGCATTGTGTCACAAGCATTGGGGATTTGGAATAAAACTTTGTATTTCCCATGCTATTTTAACTTTATTTGTGTAATATCACTGTATATCAGTATTTTTCTATTACTAGAATCTTATAAAAACCTTTTATTGTGTGGTGCTGATGTATCTTACTATGGGAAATATTGGGAGTAATTATCTGAAATATGTTAGAGCTCGAACTTAGTGTTTTCTTTAATATGCTGTATTTTGATACCTGGCTTGAAAAGGCTCGCATTGCCTTTTTCAGCTTCTCCATATGGATGAAATCCTTATATCTCCATGCTGATTTTTTTCTGTGTTTAATGCCAAATCCTCTCGTTTGCTTTGGGCAGACTAAGGTTCCTGAGGGTGGTTCAGTGCCTAAATGTCTGCAAGATGAGTCTGAGGAAGGAAGAAGAGGGAGGATAGGGAGTGGCACGTCGGAGGAGGATGGAATGTATACTTCGGTCCAGTTATCTGATGGAGAGGTATGATGGATACTTTTCTTTACTTTTAGGGCATGTGAAAACTTCTAGTTTACTCTTATGCCCAAGATGTTATCATGCTTGGGTTTCTAGCAATTGCTTCTTTCCTTACTAAAGTCATTATTATTGAAGTCCAGTATTGCATTTAATAAATGTCCTAATAAATTTTTTGTGTCATATTCTGATTGACTGATTCATCCATTCATTAAAGCACATTCCAAATTACTGTTGATACAGTATTAAAATTTTCTAATTGTATCCTATGTGTTATTAGTAAATGCCCATGGAAAAATTGTTGCCAGAAAAATTTTCGTGCAGTTTTTTTGTTAAAATTTACTTCCACTCAGTGCCATAAAAGACAAACTAATGGTCTTGTTATAGTGGAATATTTGGAAAGTTCTTTCATCGTGGGAGGATTAAAAAAAATTATTTTATATTAAAAAAGAAGCTTCAGAAATGCAAGTTATGGAGGGATAAATGCCGTCTACTCTTTACCTTCAACCATGGTTCCACTAAAATATGAGCCTGAGGGGATGCTTAAAAACTGAAACAATTACTATGTTATTTGAACTATCCTCATTAATATACTGGCCATTAACATGCTAAGTGCTAAGGCTCAATTTCAAGTAAGATCCTTCAAAATCCATATGTGTATATGGCTTGTGTGATAAGCTTTATTTACTTCGTCTGTTTTGTTTTGTTTTAAAGGGTTAAATTTTGTGATCAAAATCTAATGTATTTATTAAAATCAAATGGAAATGAACATTTTCACTCTTACTTATTCGTGATGATAATGCATGAATCATCAATAAAATTCTCTTATTCCAAATACGGAGTTAGTAATTAATTATGTATTTTATTAATTTCATGAATATAAATAGTTTCCCTTCATAATGATGGAAGGCTATACTATTAGAATTTATTTATCAACATTAAAATTTCTCTCAACATTTAATTTTGCAGGCACATGAAATTGTTGTTATGTCTGAAGAATCAGGCACTGTTTTGACTTGGGATTTTGATGTAATGCATCGTGACATAGTATTTTCAGTGAAACGACATAAAAAGCTTCCAAAAGATGGTGAATCCTGGGAATCAGTAGTACAATCAGGTTGGTGTTGGTTCCTTTAAAAGTCATCCATAATTTTTTAAGGCACTATAATGAACTTGTGGTATTGTAATACTCTAATGTATTTCATTTTTCAGAAGAAGAATTTCAGCAGTTATGCAAGGAAGGGGAATCTGTTCAAGGCTCCCATGTAACCAGGGCTGAAGGAAAATGGGAATATGTTTTGTGTTGGAAAGAAGCCTGTGCAGGAGAGAAGTCAAATGGAAAAGGTAGTCATAATCTTAAGTGGAATTAACTCTGAAACAATTCTTGACATAAATGAAATTTTGGAATCCTTATCAACATCATTTCATATTATATCATGATTCTGGATGTATGTAATCATGAAATTACACTATGCCATGAAACTGGAGCAAATTATTTCTTTGTGATTTTTCACTTCCTTACAAAATTATGTCTCAATATGTTCCATGTATTGTACTCAGGCGAGTTCAGAATTTGCAAATGTCATTAAATAACTAGGTGTTTCATGGGTATAAAGAATTTGCAAATTAAAAAGTTACCAAGTATTTTGTCATACAGCTGTAAAAATCACTGCCACTTTTTTCCAGTAGAAAGTGGTCATCAAGAGATTTAGTAAATTACCATATTTGCACGGATCTAAAACAAACACATTTCTAAGTCAAATCCCTTTATTTAGAACTCTGGTGGATACAAAATTTAATTTTGAAAAATGATTACCATATGTCTGCAAATGTTCTTCCCTCTATTTTGCCTAAACTCTCCAGAAGAGAAGAAATACAGTGGCCTATATCATGGCCTCCTGTATTAATTTTGTTTTAAATGAAGCAATGCCTATAGTAAATGTGGATTGCAAGTACGAGAAGCAACAAACCTATTCAAAGCTATTTCAATTATTATCCACTGTATATATATGAGGCCAAAGTAATTGTTTTGATGATATAACATTGTGAAGAAGTTATTTTCATAAGTATTGGTTATGTTTTCAGCTGCAGTGAGCAGTGGCATCTCGGATCAGGCTTCAGGCATTCATATAGAATGTCCTAAGTCTTCAGACGTAGTGGATGGGTATAAGAATGATGCCAATGCAAAAGAAAATTATTCCAAAGTCCACATTAAATATTACGTAGAAACATTGGCATCTGCAGATTACAGGTAATGCATTTTTTCTATCTAGGGGCTACTAATACCATAATCCTTTTGCAAAAATTATATATAACATCATGATGCAGATACATACCTCATCACAGGGCATAAAAATAGAAACTAAGGGCTGTTATTCTGAATGGAATTATGGCCACGCAGTTCGTCAAGATTGTGAGAAAAGTAGGTAATTTTCTGGGCTATCACAAACCCAGTTGTACTTTGAGGATTGAAACCTCAACCCCCCCCCCCCCCCTTGAGCATTTGAAAGAGGTGCCAAAAATGAATATAAAAAATTCTTTATTTTGTAAACACTCAAGCAAAATTGTTTTTGAGTCCTAAATATCACGTTTTCAGCATCAAAAATCCCAAAATTTTCCAGAACCCCCTTTGCTCTGAGGTGTTTTCTATACATGCCAGAAGGGCCCTGAAATCACCAGTAAATCCCCCCCCCCTCATTTTAAACTCCTGGCTATGCTACTGGTAATAACGTGCAAACACACTGAATGTTTTGCAAGCCGGGTAAATTGTGTAGAAATTTAAGTTCAAGCTTAATATCCGGAGCCAAAACTGAAAACTTTAGTGTCAATAATAAATACTTGAAATTATGCAAATGATTGCAGCAAGTTTTCTCTATACATTTATAATAATTGCTCCTAAGTTTATTGCAAAATTTAACATCTGACGAAAGGAGCCTCAATGTGATATCTCACAGGCAACACTCCTGAGGTGTACTCCTCAGATTTTGATCAAAATTTGTCGGATGGTAGTTCTCGGTGATAAAAGCACAAATGTGAAATTTTCTTTGCCAACTCACGTATTGAGGAGAGAGTTTCTTCCAAAGTTTTTTGCTCTCCACCTATTCTCTGCTGTGGGGCCCCTCACATTATGTGCCCTAACGAGGCACTTAAGGTGTGGGCTTATTCTTTCTTGGGTCCAAAGCATTGATTCTGAAAAAGAAAGGGCCTATAGTCACACCAAGAGTGAGTTAAGTGAGTTGCCTGGCTGATAAGGGCGATTCCCAAGTTTCAGAATTTCAGCAAGAATGAACAATAGTATCGGACAATCATATTCTTGCCTGCAACATTTAAGACTTTCCATGCGGATGACTTCTCAAGCTGTCGTGCTGCCTCTCAGACCATGTCGAATGACTGCTTAAACAGTCACGGAGCCTATGACGGTCTTTTGATTCTCCCACCCTGTCACTGCTGCGTAGGGTTCTTTTTTTTTGGACCGTCATCATCAATTGAACTCCTAGCATCGCTAAGGAACCAAATATATATAATATAAGCTATGGCGGATGACTGCTTAAGAAGTCGAGAAATTTTTTTTAAGAGAAACGTTTGTTTTTGCAGAAATATGATTACAGCAGACTCCCAATTATCTGGCTGCAGTTTATCCGTGTTGCGGCTTATCCGAGCATGAGTTTTACACTTTTTTGATTTTTTCCGCGATCTTTAAGAAAAAATTAAAATGCTGCAAAAGCACCAGGTTATTTGAATTTTAATGTTAGGCTAATACTACTACACTTATTATTTCTGTTAGAATTCCCTTCGTAAAATGGAATTATTTTATTTATTTGCCGATAAAGAATGTTTCAAGTTTACTTGGATGTCTCTCTAGCAGCGCTGATGACAATTAGCAGCGGAAAGAAACTCTTGATTAATTTTTAAAGATTCTTCAATGCTTAACCAATCGTAAATTAGGAAAATGTTATTAACAATCTATAATTGTGTATTTCATATCGCAAAGTCGCAATTATTGCCGTGGCCTCACATCCGGTTGAATACGGCCTAAGGGAACCAGAGAATTCGTCGCTCTCAGGCATGTTTACGCCGCGACGAGTCAAGGTCAACCTGGAGAGAAAGGGAATAGTAGAAGTGAAGGCAGCGAGGGAAGTTGAAGTAGAGATAGCATGAGTCATAGTCGGGCACTAGCCTGCATAGACAATTTTCCATAAGTCCTGTTTTCCTATAACCCCTGCTGTGCGATGGCACGATTGCGTGCCCGTTGTCTTCACGGGAGTTCCGTGTTCCTGTTTTCCATGCATCGTGGTGCGCGATCGTGCTCAGAGATCATGGATCCGAATCCCACAGCAGTTATATCCCGGACAACTTGGCTAGATGCGAATACGTGGCGTGGTGCCTGACAGTATAGTTTCCGACGTCGCACAGTGGTTTGAAGCATTCGTGGAAACCATTTTTCCGATTCCGTGATCTTACAGCCACAGGTACGTGGTTTTCGGAAACCAGGTATGACACGGAGCAGGAGGAATGCAAGTACAATCATGTTTTCGCAGCAAAAAAGATCGCGGTGTGGAAAAGAAAGCTCTTAATGATTCCGGAAAGCAATCTAAAATAACATACAATGTGTATAAAATATTTAATCGTTTGATTAATATGAATGATGAAAATTAAATGATATTCAGGTGAAAGTTTGGATCATTCGTGTTTCCTGATTATTTGTGTTGCCTCTCCCCATCATTAGCCCAGATAATCGGGAGTATGCTGTTTATGACAATTGTACAGTAATCAGTCTTTTAAACATGAAATTAGCCAAATAAGAGATTCGCCATTGAATATGAACTCAAAATTAATAACCGCACTGAAAGTGTTATGTCTGTGATACAACATTTACAACATCGGTGGTCGCTAGATATGTCTATTAGTCTTGAATTCTGGGAAATTTACCTGGAAAGAATGGTTGTGGAGTACACTGCCCTTCTTACCTCGTCCACCCTGTTCCCTTTCTTGGGGTACAAACAAAACACTACACCTCCCCCTTCGTGAACTCCTGAATGCCAAAGTTTGGTTAGAGTGACGAAGTAGGGGGTAATGCAGAGCTCAATTCAATTCATCCAGGTATTAGAGACCTTAGGCAGTGCAGCCTACTAACACGGCCTTACAAGAATAATGAAGGAGGAGAGAGTTGAAAAAGACTAGGTAGAGAAAAAAAATCTGGGGGACAGTATTTGCTATTGATTGTAATACGCTCTACTGATATTCTGGAACTTGGGAATCGTTCTTATCGGTGAAACATCTCTTGCTGAAAAATCTGGTAGTTGTGGAAAATACCCATTTACATTCAAGTACAACTTAATGCATAATGACTTGTAATGTAAATGCTGTTGTGTTTCACTTTAATTGATGCCAGATAGTAGGTTCTAAATATTTTCTTTCTCTTCTGCCCTTTTTAGAGGATCACGCAGCAGTCTTCTTTCTGGATTAAGCCAGTTTTCATCTCTCAGTAATCTTGCAGCCGCTCCTTCATCCTCATTCCGTTCCACCTCATCAACGTCCATGTCATTCTCCGGGGGTTCCATCTGTCCATCGAGATAGAGCATTTCATAGATGAATCTGTCTTGTTTGCACACTGAGTACACTCTGGCAGATGTATATACCTATATTTATGTATACGTATGTAGGTTTGAAGTTTTCATGGAGATATATGCAAGGAAATATGGGTAAATGAATGAGAGCAAAATGATTATTGCAATCAAAGAGATAGGTAGAGAAGGCAGGAATTATTAACTGCATGCCTTAGTCAGATGGTAGGGGTCAAATTATCTGTATCACTTGTTGTTCAAGAAGCCATTCATCGTTGTGCTTAGATAATAGGAATTTTAAAGTTATATTTTTTAGAAAATGGGTAGTAGAGGTCCTAACGTCAGTTACCTTCCAAAACTGATGAATTGTTGGTTAGAGATTTTAAATGGTAGACTTAGGATTTGACGTGAGGTAAAGACTGTGTGCCCGTAGGAGTTGCTCATTGGGTGAGACGGAAAATGAATGCCAGCATAAATTTGCATGAAATATGGTTGTATTTTTTCTCAAAAGGCTGTATAACATGGTATTTATTGTTATGCACTGAATTTTGTAGAATTTTTTGTGTAGCTATGGCTTTTGAACGTACAAGTGTAAGAGCCTTTTTTAAAGATAGAAATAGGCGTCTGACTAAGAGGTGAAGATTTTTATGGCAATTTAATTCCTGTCTGGTTAATATTTTTGTTATTTGGTATACATATTCTATACTTGTCCCATGTATCATCACATAAATTTATTATTACTGGAAGTCATTCCTATTCATATAATTTAGACCTTCTTGTGTAATTATTTTTAAAATGTGCGAATGCCTTCAAATTTACATTGAACAGGTAGCAAATTTGTGAACATTCCCATCTTAGAATGTTATTTTATCCTTTTGCTGCTCCAATATTCCAGATTAGCTGCGAGATTACTGTGGCTATCAGTGAATATGAAATTTCGTATTATGATAGTTAAATAATGCAATGCTTTGACAAGGATTTTATCCCCTAGCTGCTAAGATTAATGAACCCATATTTTGTTCAGGACTTCCTGAAAACTAATTAGTTGTACCATGCAGTGAATGCCTATTGATATATCAGCCAATTTAATTTTCTCGTGACACAAAGAAAAACAGATCGACCTTCAGACAGTAAAAGGATGGATATACTCTCCAAATCTTATTGCTAAACTACATTATGATTGAATTCAAGGTGAATATCACATTTTTTTAAACAAGGGAATTTTTACCTTACAATTATTGTCATAGTTAGAATCCAAATAGTCTTTAGTAAACATTAGAAAATAGGGTTCTCATATCTCAGTGTTTATTGTTCTTCCATTAATTAATGTTTGCATTTAATGAGAAATATTCCCACCAATTTATTAAAGAGATTTTTACTACATAGTTTTGCTTGACAAACCTCAGTCCATCTCTGGCATTTGAAGTCTCCTTGCAAAATACAGATGTTATATGACTTTTTTGCATTTCTATGGTCAATTTCTTATTTGTACATCTGTAAGCAGAAGCTGGGATTATTTTTTATTTTCAATTATTGCTGTCTATTTTTCTACGCATTTTTTCCAATGTAACCATTATGCCAACAGTTTGATACTGACAGTATCTATCAATTGCGAGAGTAACTTTAATAGTAATGAGATTAAAAGTGGGCTTTTTATAAGAAATACATACATATATCTTTTGTATACCCCTTTGATAAATGTAAGAAAAACTGTTTTATATAGATTAAGGCAATTTATTTTGGTGTTAGTTTTCAAAGTAAAAATGATCTAAGCAGGTATGATTGCATCTTCAGACTACAACAACCAATCTGAAATAGTAGATTGAAATTGCTTAACATCACATGTTAATTGGTAGTTGTTTTCATATTGAGTATTATAATCTCCCTAACACCAACACCTACCCCTGACTGGACACAATTCCTAGCAATTCTCCTTCTCCCCAGGGAGTCTGATGTACAATCACCTCCAGCTCATGGTCATCGTGTTGGTCAAAGGAACTCACACTTTCTTCTATTAAGGACTTTTTATTCCTGACAGATTTTCTTTTTTACTTGATCATACTTTTCCCCATAACTCTGTTATTTTTTGCTCTTAATTTGCTATTGTTAATGTAATGTATATTTGATGGTATTTTCCTGTTTCTTTCATGTGAATTAGGTGAGTCAAAGTTGATTGATGGTGTAGTTGCAGGTGTTGACGCATACTTTTTATTATTGCTTTTATTATCTTTATTGCATAGATTAATTACCGATTCAATAGCATGTATACTGTCTTCAAGTCACTCCTTGGAAAAAATGAGATTATATGAATGGAGCTCATCACTTTTCTGAATTGTATTTATATGTATTTATTCATATACCAAACTCAAACTTTCTTGTGAGCTGAACTAATGAAATTGCCAAAAAAGAAGTTTATAATTGCTGAAAGTATTTATTTTAATTTTTTGTCACAATTTAAAAGATATTTCTTAAACATGTTTAATGTTGATTAGTGATACTGGATTATTTGAACGATTTTTCCTACTTCAATTGGTAAAAATGGATTTTCTAAAGATATTAATATTTTATGCCTACATTATTGGCTGTGGGTGCATTTTATAAGTTTTTAAAGTGGGATATTTAAGTTTTGGAGTGGGTTTACTATTGCACCATATAGTAAATTGGGGTAAAACTCTTATAAAAGCTGAAGTCAAACTTCTGGGTTGTGTACAATTTTCTGATTTTGGGGAGTCACATTGCTGATACATCATCACATCTCATTTTCTGGGTATCTAGGAAGTATTTCACTTAGATGTTTCTGCTCTTCGAGGAGTTTCTGCGTTTCATGAATTTTATCATTTGTTTTGTGTTAGTACAATGCAGAGGTGGATTAAGGGGGGTACTCCCAGTTATTTCTAGAAAAATTTAAAAGATGGTAATTTTGAAGTAGCTCTCCAATGAAGGTTTTATTTGGCCAGCTTAATAAACAATATTTAAAAATAATTGATAAATAACTAAAAGCCTCTTGTCTACACATTTTTAATATAGACAAGTTGTATTGAGGTATTGCATGTTAACCAAGGGAGTGCAGAAAGCAAGCAAAACAAGGACCTTAATCCACCCCTGGCACTATATGGTATTATGTTACTCTGTTGGAATTGCAATCTCTTTTGATAATATGATGTTTTCAAATCCAAGCATAAAATCAGTTATTTTTATTCTTTAATGGAGTAAACTTAAGGATGGAATAGTAGTACATAGAAAAGGTTTTACGCCATAGACTATTTCACAGTCTTGTATTTTCATCCAATGTAAGAACTGACTCCTATGCATTTATCTTTGATAATGATTTTAAAAAATGTGCTAAAGTCTCTGCTTAAATTTGTGACTCCTTTGTATGGTTTTGTATGTCTTTCTTGTTACCTGGAGCTTCTGTAACAGCATATCTGATGTTTATCTCTACCATTGCATATAACGATGTTTTTATTAATGCTTAAAAGCTCAAATCTAGACATAATGCTGAGAGCATGAAGTCAGGTGTAATGAGGATGATCTCTAAGCCATTGGAATGGGAGCCAAAGCCTCGTGCAGTAAGCTAGTAAAAACTAATTAGCTTGTTTTTATGTAAAGTGAAGAATTATTTAGAGTACTATTGTTATGATGATGTCAGAGAAAGTAACTGTTGTTGACGTTTAGAGAGGTGAACATTTTTGAGCTTAGTGTTACATGTACAGTGTCATAAGCATACAGTCTTGCATCACTCATGAATTGGTGGATTTAATCCTTTGGTTGAATCTATGTAAATTGTACATCAATTACCTCAATGAAAATCAACCATAAATCTAGGAAATTAAGCATGCATTCTATCTATCTCTTATTTTGTATGACATTGGCGATATTGCAATCAAAGTTGTTGCGTAATGTAATGGGCATTTTTTTCTGGTCTATTTGGTAATTATTCAATGGAATCACTTTTCGTGTGTGTGGTCGTTCTCATAACCAAATATCACGTGCATAAATCAGTTTTTCTGTCCAAACATTGCAATCTGTAAATAAATTATTTAAGTGGTTTTGCGTAATTTTGACATTATATGCCAGTATAACACAATTGCTTAAAACTCTTGACATTATCACAAGTTTACTGTTTTTTCCTGCCTTGAGTGAATGTTTGATGAAGTATAGTGCAAAATATTTGGTATCATGATGAGGCACTTTCCAATGGTTTGGTGATCCTTCTCTTTCTCTGTTAAGTTATGCATAATCATTTTTGCTTCTTCTCTGTGATGGTTGTGTTATTACTATTGCATTTTTCAAAATTTTAAATCTTGTATAAGATGGAAATTTATTCGAAAATATTTTTCAGTCAGTCTGTCTAAGTACCGAAATTTGTATCAGATCATTACTTTTTTCTGTGCATGCTTTTACACTTTTATTTTGAACGAATTTTTGCTGATTTTTGTTTGTTGAGATTATAAAGTGTTACTATTATTCTGAAAATTTTGTTTCCTTTTTTTCCTATTCTTGCATGGCATGATGCTGTTCATTTTTATAATAGGATGACGATATTTTATTGGAGGATTTGAAGAGAATATAATTTTTTGAGATATACATGCATACCTTTGTGCAACCTAGTTTTGACAAGTACAATACCAGTTGAGACATTGATTGATAGTTAATCAATGACCGGTAACACTGACTTGCCAAGAGGAACTGATTTGTTAGTGCATACCTGGTTAGATGCTGCTACTTTTTTTTCAATGATCCAATTAATGCATTTCACTGGGAGCTATATTAGTTTCTGGTTTAAAGAAATGTTTATATGATGATCAGCAATAATATACCCTGCATTTCTTTATTTTCGGCAGAAAATCCCTTATGAGTGATAACTTTTGTTGATATCTAGTTTCTTCTTCCCTGTTATAAGTGTTTTAACTTATCAAATACCATTCATATACTTTTTCATTCAACAAGGAATACGATGATTAGATTTATATATGGTGCTTAGGTTCAATAGTAGTTACATGAGGGCAACATTTTGAGAATTCTTACTTAGGTTTGCCACCTATTTATCAATCACTGGACATATTTACTCTTTGTTATAGTCATCATGATTTGAGTGGAGTAGGAGATTGAGTTAAGCATGTGCCTCTGGTGTGTGAGTATAACCTATGTGATCTGTTAGCATGGGCCAGGTCAATGGTGGCAGTAATTACAGCTCAATTGATTGCTCTTGATAAAGGTAGATCCAGAATAATTTGGCTGTCGGGGATTTTCATGGAATGCTATTTATAGATGTGCAATACATAATTAGGTGATAGTGAAGGGCTTTTTAGTCCTCTGGATGACTAATTTTGTTTTTCAAAAATAATTTTCACGTTTCCTTAAATGAGACCTGGGAGTTGAAACCTGGTATTAAATTTAGCATATCATGTGAGGAGTATGCCCAGTTCCAGGGTTAAATGATTCACACATTGCTTCAATCCATAAGTTAGTTTGGATGGTTGCGGATAGAGCTCTCATCTGATTAACCTTTAGACTGCAGGAATGTTTTTAAACGTGTTGTACGCTGGCTGCAGGATAAACGTTTCTGAACGCTTGACCATTGCTCAACGTCCTAAGGCTGTTTCCCCAAATTTTTATTGCTACCCGTGTAGAGTCCAAGTGTACTTTCCCAGACGTAAAGGTATCGCTAATGCAGCTTAACTCTCCCCGGCCAGTCCTCACGGCGAGGGGTGCTTGCCAGCATTTAGTATTGTACTACCCATTTCATATTGTTGTTTCCTCTCGTGGATAGCTGGACTAGGGGCGAAGCAGACTTGGGATTTTGACTGACACAGAGGGATTCCGGACTGCGATGGTAGTCCTCTCGAAGGGACAGTATCGGAGAGAAATGAAAGATACAGAGTTTGCCAAAGATATATATATAGAAAGGTACGGAGTTTAAGGAGTGTATTTTGAAACTGTTGGTTGTTGAACGAGAGTGATCTCCTCCCTCGGATACTCTGGGTCAATCGTAGAGCTTCCCTCCCACGGCCCCGTGGGTACCGGCTACGTGGCCCCGACTCTTGACGAAATGACCTCGAGTGAGTGATGCGTGCAGTTTTTAATTCATCGCGGCATCTGACCGCCCCCCTCCGTGCATTCTAGAACTTTACACTGGTGCGCCATTCTTTCCTGAAAAGCTCACTCGTACCTATGATCAAAAATGCATTCCCCACTATCAGCAAAATCAGCCCAGTGCAGGCATAGAAGCATTCTTTTCAGAAAAGCGCACATGCACCGACTATCAAAAATGCATTCCCCATTGTCATCAAAATCAGTACAGGGCAGGTATAGTGGAAAGTCGCAGAGACTCACTCATCATCATCATCATCATCATCAGTCAACAATCCTAAGATTGGTTTGACGCAGCTCTCCATTTCTCTCTCCTATCCGCTAATCTCTTCATAGCTACATATTTATTCTCTTTTACATCCTTTATAACCTGTCCGATATAACTCATTCGGGGCCTTTGCCTTTTCCCCTTCCACTTGTCCTTCAACGATTGTCTTCATCAGACCATCGTGCCTCAAAATGTGGCCAACTAAGTTGTTCCTTCTGCTTGATGTTTTTAGGAGGCTTCTCTTTTCTCCTACTCTCCTTAGCACTTCATGGTTACTCACACGGTCAATCCATTTTATCTTCATCATTCTTCGGTAGCACCACATTTCGAATGCTTCCACTCTTGACTTCTCTGCTGCTGTCAACGTCCAAGCCTCGCTTCCATAGAGAAACATACTCACTCATTAACCGAAAAAGGCGAATGAGACGGGCCGGGTCAGAATGAAGAATAGCCAGGCATCAAACAAAGGGGATTAATAGATCGGGAATGGAATCGGCCAAAACAATATACATGCATCAAAAAAGAGTGTGAGAATTTAATCAGCTAAATAAGTCAGGATATAACAATATTGTTTACTTCCCACTCCACACTGTTAATATACCTACGACAAATGTGGTAAGAAAGAAAGGATTTCCCGAGATTATAAGGGTCTTGACTCTTTATTATGACTTTTGAATTCCGGATAATTCTTTGTGGAAGCCAGATCTGATTTTTTGCTATAGAGATTGAATTATTTATTTTATGGGTCGTGTGTATTGATTTTTTTTACGTACGAAGTGTACTTGTTGAATGACTGTCCAGTTAACATCACGTGGAAAATTGAAATGGATGTATTCGGCTGCACTGAGTTGGTTATCACTTTTGCTTACCGAGCAAGTGAGCGCTTTGATGTCATGGAGCTAGGCAGAGTGACCTCATGGCTCTGAATAGTCGCAAGTTTAGTGTGCATGGAAACACTGTATCACTTTCAATCACCACAGCAGAGGGGCGGCGGAAAACAATTGAAAGTCATGCTGCATACTGTTGCATTTGGTACTCTTTCATAGAGAGATAATGACATCATGTTCGCTGAGCGAAGTGCAGCTGAATGCAATCATATCTTTTTATTAGTTTTGAATGCACATAGTTTAAGGTTGGGAGCAAAAACTGGAATATTTTTCTTGTTATTATCCTCCAAAGTATTTAATCTCGTCATCCTTAAACGACATCCTTCTTTGTGAATTAGAAGTGACCCAAATGCAAACAGTTCCATGGTTTAATGATTGAAAAAGATGTACATATTTTCTGATGAACTCCTGATTGCATTGGCATCATTGCTTCTTCACTTGTAGCTAAGTGATGAATCCATGTTCACTGAGGTAGTGATGACACTCATTTGTGTATATGAAATGGACCTATTTGTACCTCTGAGTCAGTTCTCTCTCAATCACTGTGTATTAGTCATTGATTTACCGAATATTACACTTGTAATAACTGTATAACATTTACATTTTTAAGGTGAATGCATTAATAAAATTCTTATTAAGGGAAAGAAATTGTTGAACAGCACACACCATACCATCAAAAATTCATTTGGACAGTTGCATGTTCATTTTTTTCCTCCTTTCAAGTTAATTAAATGCATGTTTTGAGTGTTGAGGTTTGGATTCCTTAAGATGAAGTCGAATAGTAAATAGAAATGATATGAGGTTACTGTTTCCTTCTATTGCCCGTATGTTTTGTAAATTAAGCTGCTGATAATGAAATTTTGTGACTGAATATTCACTTTATATTTTGTATTTGTGGAATTACATCATGGGTCTTTATATGTGCTGGTGAAGTTTACATAAGCTATGTACTTTGATGGAGCAATCAATTATGTAATTGATTCACAACAATCACCAAATTAATGATCTCGGAAAGTGTGTAATGGTCCACTCCGAAGAGATAGCTCAAGTGTGCATTTTATCTGCAGATTGTGCAGTGTTAAGTGGTAAAATTCATGTTATTAATGTTGAAAGAGAATAGTTTCATGTATTTTTGTGGTATTAAAAGTCTAGGGAGTCATTTAAAATGTGTCATTTCAAGAAGAAAAACTCTCTATCATTAATAAGGCAGAGTGATATGAAAGTATGTAACATACCATTCAAGCAGTGGTGGATCTAGATTTAGAGCTACAGGGGGGCAAACCGGAGGTCTGAGGAATTCCTCCCCTGTCAAAAGGGATTTGGAAATTTGGGATTTTCAAGATTTAAAGACGGTGGTTTTAGGCTTACTCTTTGATAAAAAAAAAAAGATGCTACTAAGCACTTGTAATAAGTCACTTTAGTGGTACCAAAATCTGCAAAAATAGGCCCTAAGTTTAAAACTAATTTGTATTTAATTTGTTATAGTGGGTAAATTTACCAGAAAATATAACTAAATACTTTTGTGCAAAGAGGTAACCTCCAAAAATTTCAATTTTATGTAGTGTATATTTGGTTATAGCCCTTGTAGCCCCCCTATAGATCCGCCACTGCATTCAAAGTAAGTATCATTGAAATATTTGCACATGGTGTTCTATATTCTATCACATGATTTTTGTATTGAATTAAACCCACCAATTTTTATTTATTTCTTCCTTCAGGTTGGAATGAATCCACTGCCTTTCATCTCATCTGTTAATGTTTTTCTCTTTCCTTGTCGCTGCTTTCCAAATTTCCTTTAATTTATGACCTTGGCAACCCATCATCTCTTCATATCACTTATTGACACCAAATCATTCTTTCCCTGCATAAGTTTTCTCATCTCACTCACCCCATGAAGCATCTCAAATTGGGTTCTTTCTTCCATACATACAACCTTTTCCAATCTCCTCGTACTCAGAAAACAAGTGCACTGAATCTATTGTCTCTTCTTCCTTCTTAAGAATCCTTATTCTTCAAAATGTAATGTTGTACTCCATATTGAGCTTTCTGCCAATATTTTTACTAATCTTCGATGTAAGTCTCTCATAATCAATTTATTTCCTACAAAGTACCCCATAGGCAATTGCAATCCTCATCTTTATCTTTTTAAAACTTTGGCCAATGTATTCATTTATGGAGCAGAAATACTGCAAAAAGTTATTGGCCTTGAGCGGAACTTTATATTTAGGTAAGACCATTCTCAATTGTTAACTTTATCCCAAATATGAAAATTTATTCTCAGAGAAAATGATGAAACAAAATTGTTATATTTTAGATATGGGTGGTTAACTAAGGTCTACTTGGTCTACTATCTCTACCCAGGAAATTTGAAGGAGATTGCATAAGTTGTAAATGAGTAATACATCAGGAAATGGTAGCAAAATATGGCCTTTCAAGTGGAAGTGGCGAATCCTATAAAACTCTCACGGCAGCATAAACTACTTTGTCCTCTTTAAGCTCCCTATAATCCACCGGGAAAAATTGTGGATTTATAGCTTAAATGTTTATTGCGCCTGGCATGAATTTCAAGTTCAAATTGAGATGAAGGAAAATGATTTAGCCGCTGTGTAATATTTGCACTTGTAAAAAAGTCAAGTAAACGTCAAGTGCAAAATCTCATATACTTGTACATAACATTATTACGGATAGGCTTAATCAGCTTTTGGAGAATCGTTACCAAATTATTCGTCCTAGAAATTGTATTGCTGACTCATCGTCTGCGTGCCAATGGTTTTTGTCCTGAGGTGGGCACTGTCCGCGTATTAGCCATATTCGCCATTCGGCGTGCCCAGTGGTGCAGCGAGGGGGGCTTTTGGGGGATAAAACTCCCCCCAGAGCTCACAGAAATTTTTAAGTTAAATCTATTTTACTTAATTAGATTAATATTACTTATAGAATAGTGTGAGGATTAATAAAATATCCCTCAGAAGGCTAATCTTTCCAAAAAATAATCACCATTTTGAACCATTTATCTTAATTTTTTTCCGGCGGAAGGCCTCCGCACCTCCCGCTTACCTGGCCTGGCGGGTATGCAATACCCCAAGCATTCCACTATTAGTTGCGCCTGAAACCCCCCTAGCTGCGCCCCTGGGCGTGCCTGCATAGTATTAGTTGCGCCATGATCATAGTGCAAGGCCATAGGGAGCGAGTAAGGTCATAATTATTAACAGGCTGAAGTGTTAACAGACAGAAGAGGTTCGACCCCCTCCTCCCCTCGAAATTTTTGAGAGACATGGTATTAATTGTTCTCCCTCCCCTCACGAAATTTACCTTCTCTCGTCAAAGAGATGTCTCCCATCGCTTTCGCGACTATTCTGGGCACTTGAGAAACTTGCAGGCATGCAATACTTCTCAACCAAACGATGATCTAGGCAGGACTTCCTTTAGATAACTAGGATAGGTATCCATTACGTTAAATACCTAAGCTTAGTAGATTGACCGGTGAAATGGAAAAATTCAATCGGAGATTCATGTTAATGATGATAATTTTGACTATCATCTTAAGATTTACGGGGGACAGTAACCCCCATTAATCTGCAACTGGCTCCGAGGGTTTTTGGGCAATTAAAAAGTACGTAACTTCCCATATATACTCGTTTAGAATAATTTACGTTTTAGTCACCTCAACTTATTTACATATTCCGCTCCATAATGATTGTACAGTCATGTGTCACATGCAAGCTTTCATGGCATGATTTATCTGAACTTGGCATTAATGCATCTCTTTTCATGATCTTTAATATCTGATGGGACAAATATTTGACCGTAAATCTCGGGGTGGGGAGGGAGAACAATTAAGACCGTGTCTGTTAAAAATTTCGGGGGGTTAAGAGGGTTGAACCCCTTGACACTGTTATGACCTTACTCGCGTACTTGCTCTCTACTATGCAAGCACGGCGAATGTGGCTAATACGCAGACAGCGCCCAGTTCAGAACGAAAACATATATATTAGTTGACTAAAAGGTATCCGGGGAAGGTAAACATTCAGACTGAAGTGAGCGAAACCGCCCACATCTGTGGGCCTGGAGCTATGTCGCTCTTCTCCCCACTCATTCCTTACTTATGTTAACAGAACGTTGAGGACGATTGTGGGGCCCATGGCAAGACCGTAGCAAAGAAGGAGATTGCGGAATTCCAACTTCTCTCAACATTTTTGTTAGGCGCAATCTTCATTGCACTCCGCTACCCTCCAATTGAACACCCCCGA
Source organism: Ischnura elegans (assembly GCF_921293095.1). Taxonomy (NCBI): domain Eukaryota; kingdom Metazoa; phylum Arthropoda; class Insecta; order Odonata; family Coenagrionidae; genus Ischnura; species Ischnura elegans. The sequence goes on along the minus strand of NC_060248.1, from coordinate 97,772,061 downwards.
TATTTACTTGGCTACTGTTTTGGTGGATTAGAGGCAACTCACCTCTTACATAACCGGGCCTCTGGGAGGTTTTGGACATAAATTTATGTTTTTGGCCATCACATAGCCCGTAAGAGATTTTCCACACAGCAGTCCGTCAATACCAGCATATGATCAAACGCAAAAAACTGAGTGTGTTTTTTTGCCAAGGCCGTAGCGAAGGGGGTTTCAAACTGCCCCCGTTATGAGTGGAAGATAGTCTTAGGTATACCACCACCATCACAGCATTAGGTGGTCGAGGGTATACCCAACCAAATGAACCTCTCCTTCCCCCGAAATATTTTTCTGGCCACGGCCAAGATTTTGATATTGGGTAAAACGTTTTACGAATAATTACATTCATATGCTTGAGTTTGTTATACATAAAACTATTGTCGCCATCACTCCTCGAGTAAATAGTGCGTAACAATAAATTATTTACATTTTAATCGTTTTATTATGTCTCAGTGTTTGGTTTCTTCTTCGTTTTCTGCGTCATATTTCAATTGATTGTGTTAGTCCCGTTTATTTTTACATAGTTTTTGCTTTTCACCCACTACGCATGGTTTGCGAAGCGTCATAATCTACATAATTTGAGTTTACTATTACCTAGCGGTCCTATCAAACATTTGTTCCGATAAAAGCGTTGAATCTAGATTCCGTTCACAGGGCGTACTTTCATTGCCAACTGGGAGTATTTTGTAAGCATTTCGTTTGACGAGAATGGAAGGCAATTTATCAAATGTGATAGAAACTGATGGAGTTGGGGAGGGAGATTTTTCAAATAAGGTGGAAACTGAGAGAGATGCAGAGGAATATTTTGAAGAGGAGATTGTTGGAGAAGTGAGTGTGAATGGTATTATAAAGTCTTAGCTATTATTTTGTAGTTTTTAGCGATTCAAAGAGTTTGCGAAAGTGATAAAATTTTTGTTGGAAACAGTTCTTGAACATTTACGTGATTTTTTGTGTAGCCTAAAGCTTTATTAGAGTACGTACCTTGTCGTTTGCTCCATTTCATTAATCCGCACATTTTTCAATAATTATTACAGATGATGATTAACAGTTTTAAATTGATTCGCTTAAAACCATTAATAGGAGCCTCTTCGTATAAGTGAAACGAGTCTCGTTGGAAAAATGCGCGAGTTTTATATCTACGATGATCCACCGTGTAATATTGCACCTCCGGAATTAGATTTAACCGAGCAGTGCCCTGTACATGTTTGCCATTCCAATATTGGTGATGACACCCACAAGACAAAAGCGTATTTTTGCACAGTCGATGACAAACAATTTGCTGCTAAGGTGCGAGAGATCAGTAATTGGGAAGATCTCAGTGCAGCAATAGGTATGTTTTAAGTTATATTATCAGTGGATCATTGGATATGCAAGCAACTCTTTTAGCAATAAACCATTTTGTTTCAGGAGAGCGTTTTGGCCTATTCCAAATCCATGTAAAGTCTAATTCGGACTCTTTGCTTGTCGAACGAATAAACGATGTAATTAAGTTCTGCAAGTGAGTATGAAGTTATGCTTTGGTAACTATTCAATTTCTTATTCTTATGATGAGAGTCATTAGTGTACATTATGTGATCGTATTATTTAATGAGAGATTTCTGTTTCGCGATGGAGAAAAATCGCTCTAGAACGATTCGTCATAACGGCCTATGAGTTATTTTCTTTCTAACATAGAAAATATTTCGCAGACATACCTATGTATTTTGGAGGCACAATAGCAAATTGTCGTCTTTCATTTCTTCCCCTTTTATCCGTCCAACTAAGGTTGATTTTGAACGGAATGAAGGTAGAAATAAATAAGAAAAATATTGAATTCTCATAATCTGGCGGGAAGAATGTACTTCTCTGTCTTGTACTTCTCACTGGTATCGGAAATTAGGCGCCTTACCGTGGATCACTGCCTAACTCACTTATCGGGATGAATTTTTTTTACGATTTTGATGGATGAAATACATATTTCTGGTGATTATAACTCTCTTGCTTTAGAATTTTGGGTCTCTTGTTTCGTTGCAGCCGAAAAAGGTACGACGATCGCAAGCTGTATTACGTCATCATCATTACCTACCGTACACACGAATATTTCGTCTCCTCCCTTCGGAGCACGCCTATGGACACCTACAATTTCTTTCGGGAACTCATATTTTGTCACATAGATGAGGTAAGACAAATCTTTGTTTTAAGAATTATAAAATTTTAAAAATATAGGAATAGGGTGGTTTCCCTTTTATTTTTTTATTGCCTAAATCGAAAGATTATTACTCCTGGAGTACGTATTTCACGCTTTTAAATTTTTAAATGACGATATCTATTTTTCGCGATTAAATGAAAAGTAAATTTTTCAAGCGCGCGAAAAGGCGACGGCTAAGTATGAATGCTGGGTAAATCCCGTGTGACGTCGTTCTGGTTCCCGCTACCACAAGTGAGGTAACCTTGGGGCGAGGCATTGAGCGCTGATACGACGCAGGATGCTATCAGGTAGCTGAGAACCCTGCTAGCTGGTAGCGCTTGGCTTAAATAAGGATTATTAATACCTTATCAAACGAAGGAAATTTTCCGACGTTAGGCAGTTTTAATAGGTGATTATTAAGGCATATTTCCATGAGTTCTGTGCCTCATGCATGCATTGGTAATCTCAGACGATGTAAAACTCCTATCTATTCGTATAGAAACTAGGTCCCTTTGACGTCACGTGGAGTGGCATCGCATGGGCGCCAAGCTGGCCTTTTTCAAATGAGGATAAAATTGACCATTGCCATTCATCTAAACCGGTATTTCTAAAACCAAATAATTTGTATTATATGAATACACCAATGGTGGGTAACGAATCGCAATCCATGCCTTTCGTTTTCTATGATGAAGGAATCTACCCTATTGTGCATTTTTTTAAATGAGCAACTTGTCTTGTGAATCATGTAAAATTACTTAAACTATCAAGCGTTGTCCAAAATATTTTCCGATAGCTGTCTATCCAGTAAGATTTGATAAAACCAGTATTAATAGAGAACTTTTTTAATATAGTGCGAAAATAACTATTAAACTCTTTTCTGCAGGAACCGCCGTTCAGTTACGAAATTTTCTCCCCCGAAGAAGCCTCCGAGTTGTTGTTAGATTTTTGCAAGTCGTACTTACGTAATCTTCCCCTCATACGTCATTTTTGCCTGCCATCCTTCGCTTTGCGAATAAACACGATGGCTGCTGCCAAAGAAAACAATCTTGAAGATAAGCCGAACGCCACTGAGGCAGATAACTCCACAGCTCGGATCTCCGGTAAAGACTCGAGTAAGAACACGGTCGGCAGCGGTAGCGCAAAATAGCAGTGATACAGGTATAGTTATATCTTCGGTTTATGTTTTACATTTCAGTTCTTTTAGTATGACATGTCTTTCCGGAATTATCTTTTATCAATAAAAATGTCAAAATGTACGACCTTGAAAATAGTGTCGCAATCCGAGATATACATCAGGCAATGGTGTTGTTGTTATGTACTTGACTTTTAGCGGTGAATTGTCCTGTAATTCTGCGCTCTAAGCGTTTAAGAACAAATGCATTGATACTTAATTCAATAAGGTATCGATAAGAGGAATTTGGAACTATTAAACACTTACTGAATAAATCTCAACGATTAAGAACTGTACAACATTTGTTGCGCTGAATAATTAACAAAAAATATAATTGTGGATAAAAACTGTTTGGAAAGTAATTATGTACGTATTTCTATTCTCACTACCTGCAGTTACTTCGGTTTTCTATATGGTAAAAGTAAAAATATTGTGGATGAAGAATGCCAACTTCAAAGCGGTGAAAGTTTTGCTGAAGCTGGCTCGTCCTTATTTTTTAAACTTAGTATATATTATAAGGTCTACTAGACTTTATATCAAATAGGTATAATTTTTGAAAGATATATTAACGGGTCCTAGAATACTGCAGCCAAATTTGGTCTACGGCCCCACCGTCTTCAGCTCCTAGAATGCCCATTGAATTTTTTCCTTTCTATTGTCCGCTACCGCCACTTGCCTTTTCGTAACTTCTCCCTCAATAAGATTAGATCCTCTCTTGGCATTGCTACTTTAGCTGATCGCCGTATCCTCAATGAACATTAAACATCATTAATAACAAATACTGACCTTATTTCTTTTTTTCCGCTTCGTGTTCCTTCGCGCACGACGAGGTCGAGTGACCTATTTCATTGTTTCACCCCCGCCTTTCCGTCTCTTAACGTTCTTTTCTATTCAGACTTCCTTCTCCCATTAACTCCTATGCTAAATGTGTTCCAAATTTTGATCCTTTTTTTTCATCCCTCATCCATCTTGCACCATCACTAGCGTAATTTCCCCCTATCCCTCACACCACCCGATGCTATTCTTTGTTATTTATTTGTAAATACTGTTGAATATTTTTTGTTCATTATTGGTTATGTTGCTTAATATTATTAAATTGTTTCTCCTGTTATTGTAGTCCTCTGTAATTGGCCTCGTGCTGTTTTTGGACTGGATTAAATAAATAAAAAACATAATAAACGTTTTCAAACTAATGCGGCCAACCAATGAAAAAGTGGTAACGACCTTGATTTTTATTGATACGTTAGCCTCTGACAAGATAAATTCTTGGGAACTTCTCGCTTCCTGTGGTGCTGCAGGGATAGAAACATATTCTGAAAGTTCAAGGAGTTTTCGTCTCGCAAAAAAGCGAGGACAAGTGCACAAATTCTTCTCACAGAATTGGCACGTGCAAATTTTAGCCCCTGCGTTCACGCATGATACATTGGTGGGAGCTTTTGTGATGTGCGGGCTGCGTGCTTTCACGGCGCGCAGTCACGGCTCACTAACTGGCGACCTTCCGCGCCGTGACTCCAGGAACTCTATGCTGCATATATTATGCGTTAATATTTCCAGCACTATAGAAATTATCGTAGGCACCTATCATATTTTATCGCCTCTCTTAGCGCTGCGTAAGTCATAAACATATATTCCATGAAAGCCTTTATCTACGCAACGTCATCTTATCGCTATTAATCTATCTAGGAGGCAACTTAAAATTTGTTCCCATGTTGCTTCCTCCTGAATTTTTCAAGTCCCTAATGAATTTCAGAAAATATTACATATTTTTTTGTTTTATATTTGTAGTTCACTAATAAGTAATGGAAGATTTATTGATTGAATTAGTCTGCTTTGATAAGTTTCAATGTCCATGCAATGCTCCCAACACTGACGTGACGATGTGCAGTTTTCTTAGCAATAGAAATAGATTTTGGAAATTCTTCTTCTCCGATGAACTTTTCATGAGTATATATCCTCTTTTATCATTTCTATTGCCGCCTATTTAGTTCTAATCATACGAAGGTATTTGGAGACTGAGATAAATGTGTATTACTTTTTATGTACTCTCAGGATATCTGATAAAAGTGTTTCAAATATGCAGTATTTGTTAAAATAATTGAATTTAACGCAATGTATCATAGAGTTGTAATGCATTATAATGCTGAAATAGGGTCCTTTGTCTCATCTGGACGTCCATGCATGCATGTTTACAGAAGTCCTGGGGTGAATATAGCAACCGCGTAAGTGGGAAAAAGTGTGTTGGTTCCGATGTGTCTCAATTATTCGGAATCATTCATGTATATTTTGGAAGCTGGAGTCCTATTTTGCGTCACAACAGAAAAATCAGGTGCTGGATGTTCGAGTCGTAGTTTTGCGGAATGGGCCCGAGGTCGCGAATCACGGGGCGTGCCTCACGGCCGTGTTCCAACCGTCGCCGGTCGACACGTGGCGTCTACTTCTGCGACCATGATTTTTCGGCGCGTGCCACAATGGCGAATAGGGTCACCTTCTCGTCCAGCACATAAGGTTTCATGCATCTTCCTGTTCCTTGTTCAATCTCTCACCGGAAATTCCTGCTGGTCTGGCGACAGTAGTTGACTTCCTTGGTCGGGTTCACTCCCTTTCCGCATGAATAGATAGACTCAATGCGCATTCTGAAGCATCATTCACGATCAGCATGCTCCAGTGAAACCAAAGTATTGTGTTGAGCAATTCATTCTTACGCTCCGAAAATGGACACTATCTTCTTTGTTAACGTTCTTTTTAACGGTTTTTTTCTCCTATCCCTTCTTCGATGCTGCCAATGATACGGGCTGGTTTGGACTATCGTTCAAACATAATGTTATGGGCGTATATATGCCGATTTTTATGACTTTAACAGACCGCTGACATGAATCGCGTGATATTGGATTTCGTAAGTTTTTTAATATTACAATTCATTTTTACGACGACCAGTGTTAAGGTCCTCATATGTAAATTAAAGAGGGGAATAAATGGTTTGAAATGTAAACTACTAGCTTCTTAATAAATGTCCCATTACGCTTAGGGGGCATCTATTAATTACTTGAAGCGTTTAGGGGCGAGGGGATCAAGCCGATTCTCACCCAATCTCACGAGGGGGGGGGGGGGGGGGGGGAGGGAGGATCCTGGAAAATATCACATAATTATTTTTCCGCGTGAAACAGCACAAAATTGCTAGAACAGTGTGTTGAATTGAGCACAGCTTGTTTCTTTATTAAACATATTTTAAAATGTTTTTTTTTTAATAAATCCACCGCAAGGAAGTGTGGATTAACGTATTTAAACTGAAAATACGCATTTTGAACAATCTCATATGAGATTAGAGGTAGGGGGTCTAACTAAATATCACGATATCTCACTCAGGAGTAAGAGTGTTCCAAAAATCACCTCACGTTAATTGATGAACGCCACCTTACTCTATTTGCTATTTGTTTAGGTACTCAAAGCTACTAAGTTCCAATTGTATACGAGGTTGGAAATGAATTTTTTTCATGAGGATACCGCGGTTATGGATATCTAAGGTTGTCACGTGGGGATATTTCTGTTTCTCTGCAAGTAAAACAAATAATGTTTTAAAATTCAGTACCTACAATACTTACAGTTACAATCCATTTCCCAAAGTGTTCCCTATCCATTTTTTGAACGGAGCCATGAATGAAATATCATTAGCAAAATATTTTATATGATTTTCTAAAACTTCGTGACGTTGATCTCTTAGATGGACTGCGCATCATGAATATCCCATCCTTACCCCAAGTTATATCACAAAAAAATATATGAAAAACAACTACTGAGATCAGGCTTATGACGAGGGAAGATAATATTTGATTGAAAATGGTGTTTTAACATTTTGTGCAACAGGGTAGAATTAATGAAGTGAACTCATCGTTTTACAGATTCCATCCCTCTAAATGATCTCATTGATGTGGAATTTCATTTCGCTCATTTGATCACGAACTTTCGGACTGAGGTATCCTTTTCATCGACTATTTCGACCTTCAGATAATTTTACGCGATGCTTCTCGACCTTCCTGTGAGTATTGATCATGGAGACAATTTTTAAATCTTTTGGAAGTATCGAAGGGATTCACACTGAGCAGGAGGTAAAGAACTACTTATTTTCATCTACATTAATGAAATAAGTTTAGTTCTCTTAAGTTAGCACTGCGACTCTTAAATTTCTTTGCATGATTTTTATTTCATATGAAATACTTTTATCTCCCTTTTTATATAGATCAGACTTCATAGATAAAGCGTATAAAATTTTGTTATTGTTGTAAATATGAAAAAGTAAACTTTTAAAATTCAAATATCTATAGGTGGTAAAAAGTACAGCTTAAATGTTTTTGTTAAAAAATTAGTATCGCCATCTATTAAGAGTGGCGTTAGCTTCAACGCAATAGCAATTAATGGCATTACTCGTAATGCTTACTATAAATGTTTTCCGCTTGTTATGTGGGCGCAAATTCTAACTTTTCCTTGAAGAAAATTTATCATGGAAAGGGAAACGTGGGTAATAACATTAGGATAGATTTTTCTGATGCATCTCTGAGCATATCTTGGAAATTTGGGGTTCATTCTTTTCGTACATGTTAAAATTTGAATGGTGGACCCGTATACTAATTTTATTTTGCGGGGATTGATTGAAATGGATAGAGTACGAACTATAATATATACAACGACTTTGATAAAACAATTTTACTCGGTTAAAAAATATTGTCTGAAGTATTAAGTGCTATTTGTTGTGCTGGTCGCATGAAATCGTTTCTTGGGATGCATGTTGTTGTGTCCTGCCTTATAGGGAGCGACGACTGCAGCTCTAAGAAGAAAATAAATCATTTTAGTTTTTGGAAATATTATTTAATGTTATTAAAATAACAGTGGTAGTAAGTATGTAGCAGTCATGATATCAGATCAGAATTTAAATCGAAACTTGAAGCTTGTACGTGGTGGAAGTGCTCCATATTATCAATAGCACTTTGTTACTTCCACAAAAAATTCTATATTATGACCGGTTTCGACTGCTACACCATCATCAAATACAGAAAATAACTGTATTTGATAATAATCTGTATCAAAAAATCGTCTGTATTTTATATTAGTGTAACGCCCGAAATCGGTCATATTATAGAATTTTTTGTGGAAGTAACAAAGTGTCTGTTGTTGATAATATCAGATCAGAAGGGTGAACTTCGAGCCCACTTCACGCACAATTTAGCACGAATTCACTTTTTAGTTCTGTTATTCAATAAACAAGGCTATACTTTAGCCCTTTCCTACGTTTATTCTTAACATCTGAGAGCGATGATTAAGATGAAAAAATAAATCCATTCACGAATGAAGGGCGAATATGCTGTTGAAAATTAAAATGAATCACCAGGAAGTTCTGACTACAGAGTGTTTTTTCTCTCTTTGACTAACGTATGCTCTCCAGCGACGTTCTTTCATTCCGGACTCTCTTGTGGGGAGATGCATCTATTAACTCCAAGTGGGGGGTCTTAATGCTTCTTGGCTGTGATCCCATTTCTTTCTCCTCGTCTCCCCTTCGACCTCCTATTCCCATCCACTTCTTCCAACATTCCGCTTCGTCGTTTCTTCTTACATCCCCCCTCAGCTTAGGCACCACCCTCTTCAGTACAGAACCCTCTTCCTATGCTTACATAGGGAGGGAATTCGAAAATTGCTGCCAGTTCCAAAGATGAGGGGACTGAAATAATGAAATAATGACCGTACGTCGCATAAATATGGAATGTTGTTCTCCAAGGCGGTTGCGGGGGTAGGGTAGATTAAAATAGAGTGAGAATGCTGTTCGCAAAAACGTCCCTATGAAACTGACTTTATCCTGAAAGTGCAATGTGAGAGGAATGAGATATTGGAAACGATAAAATTGCTGTAGAGATATATTTTTATTAAAATGTCAATCATTTCTTATTTTCGGCCTGATTATTTATTTCAAGATCTTTATCAACTGATATTATTTTGGTTGAAAATAATACTTTAAATAAATTTGTATCTTCGTCCCTTCCGAACCCTCAAGTTAATTGTATATTACCTGTATGACCGCTGCCAACCGGCTATCTTCCACTATTAATCAGCCAGGCATAACATGCCAGATATTTTATCACTGGTTACCCTGTTAGACGTTGCGGGTGGATTGGATCAAGGATTACAACAGATTTTTTTGTTTAAGATAAGGAGTAATCAATTTATGATGGTTAAGCAATGAATGCCAAGTACAGAGAGGGTTAGAAACCAGGCAAGTAGTGGCCTACATGGTAAAAGCTCGTTGAAATGTTTGTAGTGGAAGCAATGAAAGGCCTACTTAATGCTTGTATTAAGTGGAAGGAAATAAGAGATAGTAAAATCCTGTTATCTAACTTTGCCATTTGGAATGGTAATACCCTACCCTATACCCTATCCTAATACCCCATAGTAGAAGAGACGAAAAGTGTCGTCAATTCTAGCAACAAATTTTCAAACTAGAAACCTGCTAAATATTAAACAGGGTGTGCATAGATTGAGGAGAGGCAGATATGTTAGAGATCTTCATAATGGAAGGTAAGGATAAGTTATAAGACAGTTTATAAAGGTATTCTCAATTTGAATATCATAGCTGAAGGGCTGCGAAAAATACTTTTCAAGGTGTGATGGAATAACTTTTATTGGTCTCCCGCGATAGCTATACGTTCATCATATTGAAATTGATGGACTTTTTGCTGTTTCAAGAAGTATTTTACCATAAGGTACATGATAAGATCACAATTCATCTTTTTTGAGATGGCGTAATATTTTCATTTGCATGATACATATGTATTTTTTTATGCATAATGTTCCCAAAACTGTCTCACCTTTAATTCGGTCCTCAATTTATCCGACGTTGAAATTCCTCCGTTCTCATAATATTATTTGGCCGCACTTTTCCATAGTCGGCATTGATATTAGGTTTGGGCACAAAGTCAAACTCTTCCCGCGGAAAATTCACTAAGTTATGAAATCTCATTAGCACAAATGAGTCCCCAAAATGTTTTCATCTCGTCTTTGGTTTCCCCAAAAAGCGCCTGCTTAGCCTCCCCCTTCATAAGTTCTCCTCTAAGCAGCCCCCCCGAAATGAACTCATAGTCACCTCCCAGCATCCATCCTCCTCTTCTCCTTATTATTTGCCATTTATATTCTTTCCTTTTTCCCTGCGTATCCTCTAAATTCCCTCCTTCAACCACCCCTATATTCCTCGCCTCACTCACGGTACACTGCCTGCAGCAATCCCTAAGCAATAAATATCATTCTTTTCCACTTGACCTCTCGTCCTCTTATTTTCCTCTGCTCTGGCCTTTATCTACGAAATTATGGAATCCCTACACATTGATTTGAAGAATATTTTAATTACGCAAACATTCGAAATAAAAGTTTATTATTTCCTTCTACATAAAAGAATAATTCAGTAGCTAAACAGATACAAAAAAATCTATGTTTTTTTAGGAGTTACACTGTTGTTCAGTATTATTTGTTTGTCTCAGATTACACCGAGAATAATCATTGCCGATTTTCTTCACTGTTTGTATTCGTTTATTATTAATTAAAATGTCTTTAATTTTATTGATTTATAAATATGTTACATATTTTTTCTTCAATAATCCAGTTGACTTTCTGTTTTTGGCTATGTTCACCATAAAATGATTATGTCATTTTGTTAAAATTTTATTGTACGCTTAGTTTTATTTTAAATGGCATATTCTGATAGTACGTTTATATTTGATCATCTCCTCGCTTGCCCATATTCCGACTAGGTGTTTTACACGTGTCTCACCCCATTTAGAATTTCATATCCCGGGAGTGCTGCTTCAGCGTTCAAGGTTCCATTGAACTAATGCAGAGAGATGTCTCGATATACAGATCTTTCATAAAAGCTTCATGGTAATTCTCGCCAGTTTTTGAGGGGAGGCTGAATCATGTTATTTATTTACTTCCCTGATAGAGACAAATAAATCAGCCTTAATGAGTGTATTAAACAAACTGTGGAATCTTTATTCCATGCTCGTATTGCCTCTGATTTTTTTCGGGAGGTTATCCATTTCTCAAGTTGTGGGAGTGAAACCAAGCAGACATGTAAAAAGGCTGGGAAGTTTAGACCTTGCCTTTGGTATGCCAACGAAGACCATGAGCGTTAGAGGTCGAGAGTTTCCATTGATGCGATAATTTTATGTAAATTTTCTTTCTGACATTGCCCTCTTCCTTTGAAACTGGCTGTTTTCACTATCGGATTAGTATTTTCTGATTCGTTCTTTTTCTCAATTTTGCGAGACAATATCTAAATATTGTGCTCCAAAATTATAAGGGATGACCTCTGCTCTGATTTTCGTGGAAAAAATAGTTTACCACTGCACGTTTTCATTGATTTCTCTTACCAATATCCCGCGTGTCATGACGGGAATGGGATAGTGAGGCTATCGAATCACGGAGAGAATCTGTGAAGCTGCAAAAATGTATGAAAACGCAGTTTAATGGTGCTCTGAGAGGTCTCTTAGGAAAACTTATTTTCCATTTAGACAGAAAGTGATTTTAGTTTAAGGCGTCCAAGTCTTCACTAAACTTTTCAGGGGAGAAATTAAGGTACTTCTATTATTTCTTTATCCAATTCTATCGACTGGACCCCTTATTCCTTTTGCTTACGTATATAATGAATCCAACGGCATAATTCAGCGAGGCGCATGGTAAAAAAAAGTGCTGGCGATTTTGCGAGGAGAAATTTTGATACAATTGTAAGAATACACTCATTAAATTTTCACACTGATTTATTGAAAATCTGAGAGCGGGTTTTTAATAAATTAGTGCGGATTATAGCTAAGGTTCTTAATACTATGAAATAGGTTAGTTTATACTGAGAATGGCTATGTTTTGGCATATTTTTGTATTTGAAATACACCTGTAATCGTTCTGTCAAAGATTTCAATCGACAGCACGAAGTAATTAATGATTAGTAACGACGATGAAGATTGGCTCATAATATCTGTGGAGCATCGGGTATAGTTACGTTTTAATGTTGACGCTAACCAAGAAAATGAGTATTATAGAAGGCCGTTAGATATTCAAAAATGAAAACAGAGGAGGTGAAGAATACAGTTTACCCATTATTAAATGTAAACAAAAACGACAATTTCCACACTTGTAATATATAAGTCAAGCATAAATGATTTAATACGAACGAGAAGTTGCTCGAAATGGTGGGTAGTGAAGTTAAGAACCGACATTATGAGACAAAGTAGAGGCGTAGGTGTGCGTGGACTTGGGGCGAGCGATTGCTGAATCGTATGACGTAGGAAACTATTCTATCCTGAGCGCGCTAAAAATAAGCGAAGGGGAGGGAGGAGAACCTCGAATATAATGAATTGGCCGGAGTGAGGTGGAAGGTACCCCTCAATCAAATGAGAATCAGCGATGGAAGAGAATGCCAGTTTTTGAATAGCTTGCATAGGGTATTCTACTTCATCTCTAAACTGACATTGTCGGTTAATCATTTCCCGTGATTGTTTACTTAGAAATGGGTCTGAAATATATTCCACATATTGGATCCATTGGTCCTTGCTTCGCATTGATTAATCCCTACTAAGATGTATCATCTTCCGAAGTACTACTTCTACTTCCTGAAACCGAATCCTTTCATTTGATCGATTTTTTCCTTTTTAGTTTAAATTTATTTGATCAATTTAATTCGCTCCAATGTTGGTAATTGACTTCGATTGCGGTATCCGAATGCTGTTTATAGCTTAAGTTTCAAAACCTATTCCTCCTCAATCGCATTTAATCGATCTAGTCCTCTTTTCAGCAGATTTTCAAATTATGCGCCCTTTCTCATAAGCTGCCTAGGACCGATATTGAATCATGTATCCTAATTAAGTAGGCCATGAATTTCAATAATCGACTGTTCTATGGAGCCCTAGCCGAAGGTGTTTTAAATTCTAGTATATCAATTTCATCGAACCTCGAATCCACGGCTTCTGTTAGATTCTATCGAATCTTTGAAACCTTACCTTTTACCCTTTCATAATAAAATAAAAACAACAAATGGAATTTACTTTAGAATATAGCTCCACTACCGACCATGGTTTCGAGCAGTGGCGTAACGAGGGAGGTTTTGAGGGATAATCCCCCCCCCCCCAGAACTGGGAGAAAGTTTAAAATTTAATTCATTTTACTAAATTGAATAAATATAACTTATAGAATAGTGTAAGGATAAAAGAATATCCCTCAGAAAGTCGTAAAACTCACCATTTTGAACCATTTCTCTTCAATATTTTCTGGGGAGGGCAGCCGCCCCTCCCGTATTCCATTCCCCCCAGTATTAGTTACGCCTAAACCCTCCCTAGCCTTAATATCTGGCTGCGCGCCTGATTTCGAGAGACTGATATTTTCAAGGCCCTTCAAAGTGTCATTGAGTGAAATATTCATATACATATGCATGTATTAAAGTGTGGAAACTACCGTTTTTTGTTAATATTTTATCATAAATGTATCGCATTTCCACGACACCAAGCCTGATGCCATTTCATACTTTTATCTATGGCTACTAATTGATTTAAATACTACGGAGAAGATGACAAATGATTCTTGCGAGGTGATCCGTCGCCTAGGATGCTTCCGCAGTGCGTCTGAGATCGGCAGATCGCACTATAAGGTGTCGAGCACGTTAATTTCTCTCTCCAACATCCATTCATAATATCCCATTCATGGGGAATCCGTAGTATCGGGCAAAGGGACACCTATTCGCTGCGGCGGAAGGACGGAAAAAAATATATTTATTTCCCGAAAGCGCAGTCGTGGCGCTCTCGTCGTGTAGCCACGGAGAGCGAAAGCGTTATCCGCCGCGCAGACGCGCGAAAGCGCTCCCCCCAAACCCCTTTGTGTATCGCGAATTTCCCTTTCTATTCGCATCTCTCTCTTTCTCCACGCTTTCCTCTTTCACTCCGATGAGGCCTCCCCGCCTTCTTTTTATATTCATCCCCTACCCACTCTCTCCGTCAGCGTACTATTTTCGTCGCTACTACCCAATCCCCTCCCTCTCCTCCGAGATCTTGTTCTTCTTACCTTCCCTCTTCTCATCTCTTTCTTTTGGAGGTTCCTAAGGGGAAGCGAGGACCTCATCGTTGGCGGCGGCTGGCAAAGCATTCCGGGCAACACACACGCGCGCGCGCGCGCCGAGTCTCAACACGGCAGAGGCCGATGCCGCTGTCTGTCCCCGCCTCTCTCTCTCTCGGGTTCATTGCCTCCTGGGGGGGTGGAGGGTGGGGCGGGCGAGTCGAGTCCACGTGCAAGACCCTCCCCTCTCCTTCGCCTCCCTTGCCCCTCGCAGGCGGCCGCGTGTGGAGTAGGTCGCCCACTCTCCGCCAAGGTCGTGGGATGGGGTGCGCTCCACGTGGCGGCCAAAGGCAAGGGAGAGATAGGGGAAGGTGGGGTGGGAGGGAGCCGGTCGTGGAAGGGGGAATATATATCTCCCCTCTCCCTCCCTACTTCATCATTCTCTCTCTCTCTCTCTCTCCTTCCGGAAGGACGCGGTGTGAGGGGCGCTTACGATTCGGGTGTGGGGTAGGGTGGGCGCGGATCCGGAGGGGTTATTCCCCTCTGTGCGGGCGCGTGGGAATCGTCGATGTGCACTCGTTTTTTGTGTCCGTATCGATACATTATTCCTGGGTCGACGGTGTTGGTTCGTGTCGGTCATGAGGGTGACCCGCGGTTTGAAGTCGTAGAAGACGCGACGGATTGGTAGCGGCGGCCAACTTTCCAATGGCTGCGGTCAAATTTGATACTTGTAATTGGACCGCGATCCACCTCGTGAATTTGTAACGAAAGTGTTCTACCTCGACAAACGTCAGTCGCGATCTCGTAAATTCCGTGAGTATCAATATTAGTGAGCCTATAAATTTCATAAATATTTTGACAACGTAATAAGTAAAAAATCGAACGATGAGCTGGGCTTGGTGGTTAAACAATCCAATACTCGAACGTTGGTTCTAGCAACGAGAAATTCCTCGAACTACTCGTTAGGTTAAACCAAATTTAGGAAATGGGTAAAAGTAGGATCGTTGCTAGATTGGGAAAGGAACGAGAGAAACAAGGGGCGACATTTAGTAGGCCTATATTGGGAGACATGAAGGGGTTTCAAGTTCCATCCGTCGGATGAAGGATTCCGGCTGTAAGGTGCCTTACACCTGACGCCGAACGAATGATCTCATGTCACTGAAACATCTACTTCTTAGGTCAGGATGCGTGGAAAGCTCATCAGAATGGGAAAAGGGGTAATGCCTAAGGCAATATGCCAATAAATCATATCCCTGTCATTATTTTTTGCCAACTTGCAATTAGATGTTATTACGAATTTACATACACGATACTACCAGATAGTTGAGATTCTCTTTCAGTCTCACACTAATAATCCAGGTAAGATTTTGAGAGCCCCTGCAGAAATTGCTAACATGATGTAAATAACTGTTCCATTCGCTATATTTTGACGAAGTGGTCGAGAAAAGAGGAGTACGCGAATTAAATGGAAATTTACATTTTCCTTCGATGTCCAGTTAAATTCTTCGTTGGGTGAGCATAGAAAAGCTGCGGTATAAATTTTATACCTTAGGATTAAAGTGGATAAATATTAGTGGAGTTACGAATTGCCTACTCAGCAAATAATGAAGATAAAAAGACCAAAAGTCGTGCCAAATGTAAATTATTTGCATCCATTTTATTACTCTGATTTGACGATGATAAGATTAAATGCGATACGCTCCTTGTGATGGATATTTTTAGCCTAAAAGAAGGGAGTTAGAGTTTTTTATTATATTGAAACTGATTTCATTCTCCATAGGTTTTTATTTAGCTGGTGTACAACGATTCGATATGATAGCATCGATATTATATTTCCGCGGGTGACGATATTTCATCCCATCGTTAGATTTTTTTATGCACTGATACGGCTGTAGCGATATTTTAATTCGGTTCCTCCTCCACTCACTTCCTAGTCTCCTACTCCTATGTATATATGTTTCCCCCGCCTTCTACTTCTTCGCTCTATCGCTATAATGGGTGGGCGAAGCAGTGGCAAAGTGAGTGGGGGAATATAATGGGAGGTGGTGAGGTGTCCGATGCGATGGGGGGAGGGAGGGGAGTGAGTTGCCAGACGCGCGGAGACACAAGTCGCCACTCCACCCCTCCTCCTCACGTAGCGGAGCTCTCTCCCTCGCGTCGGATGGGCAAGGTTATAGAGGTGGTGGTGGCAGTGGGGGGAGGCCAGAGATTCAAACCCAGCGCTTACTCTCACTTTCCTTCTCGTACTCTCTCGTCACAACCTCCCCTCCTCTCCTTCTGCGCCGACTCAAATGCACGTTCACGAATCCTCCCCTTGTTTATCCCGTTTTTAAAGGGTAGCACTTCTTTATTGTTGTCAAATCCTTTAAGGCGAAAGCTGATTGCCCCGTTTAACTATTTTTCACATTGGAGTGATGAGTACGATACAATCGACGTGAAACCTTCGATAAGAGTCACTGCATTTTTTCTGTCTGACTAATCTAAATTGAGATAAATTGGAAATTGTAAGTTTTACATGTTGATGTGCGAAGATTCATACTATGTGCCTATCGTGTTTAGCCTTAATGTAGCTGAAAGTAAGGGAATACATTTATATAATTAAATGTAGAAAACTTTATAATTTCACATAAATTTATTACTAAACGACCTAGGTTTCGACGTGGCAACAGTGGCATAGCAAGGGGTGCTTGGGGGGTCCGGACCCCCCTTCCCCCGGAATATGAAAACGCAATTATTTTCATTCATAGAGGAAAACAAAATATTGAAAAATCGTGAATTTACAATATATTTCTTCAACGAATGAAGTTATTTCGATTATGAAAAGTGTTGAAAATTAGTTTAAAATCCTCTACTTAGTACCCTATTTTTCAAAAATGTTCACCCCTGGTTTTGGACCCCCCCAAACGAAATTCCTGGCTACGCCTCTGCTTGGCACGTCATCACCTGGTTATGAAGCACCTGGTTGAAACCTGGGTCGTACAGATAGATTGTCGACGAGATGACTTTGTAGATATTCATGGATAGTAATAACTCAAACAGATGTAATAATTACATGAATAGACAGCTCTTGATAATGATGTGAAAGCTTTGAAACCGGTTCATCAAATTAAAACGTGTGGAAAATCACTACAGCTGTTTGAATTTTACTAGGTCGTACAGCATTAAATTTATTTGGAATCATAAAGTTTTCTGCATTTCATTACGCTAAGTCGATTCCATGAATATTTACGAAGGAATAAGTACAATTAGCTGTCGGATTTTTTATAGGCTCGGTTTTTCTTGAGAAACTTTCGGGCAATGTTGTTCTCTCTGGCGTGCAGTGGCGTAAAGATGGGGGGGGGGGGGGATAGAACTAGGGTTCTTGGGGATAGGGGGTAGACCCATGCCATTTAAAAAAAATTACCAGGTTTTTGCCTGGGGGGAGTAATAATTCTGGACGACCTCAGTGCAATATTTTTTTTATGATTTCCACTTCAATGTTGAAACAGAAAAATTCGCTCAATTGATGCCAAAAAATGCGTTCCTTTTGGTTCAGATTGTATTAATTTCTATATAGTTCCCATTTAAATTTATCTCTATCTTGTATGATGTGAGGCAGGATATGGTGTAAGTTCTTAATATTAGTAAAATTAGACTTTGAAATATTTCCACTGTGTTTTATTTTGACACTACGGGTTTCGTCTTTACAAACAACACTTGATAATGTTGTTTGTAACGACGAAACGCGTAGTGTCAAAATAAAACTCAGAGGAAATATTACAATGTCTAATTTTACTAAATTTATCCTATTATATCCATTGAATTTTATTCCATTCTGGTAGAGCTCATTCTATGTTAATGCATTCTCCAAATTATTTTATTGAATAGTATATCTTGTAATTCGGAGCTTTACACCTGCTTGTATTCCTCTTGGCTCCTATATTTCATTTCTATGATTTTCTGTCTCTCCTTAGGATGTCAAACATATGCGTTGGATTCGCACGGAGCAGGCGAGGAAGTGAGGCCTCCCCTTCTCATCGTTTAGTCAATTTCGACGGATGCCTGATCGTTATCTCCCTCATTCTCTCGACTCCTCTTTCAGAGAGGGGAAATAATTAAGTCGCTGCAGTTGTTGCTTCGAGTCTAAAGTCTAAAAAAATAACCTCTTTAGCTTTCGATGCGTATCTGAATGACAATGTGATGAACAAAAATGCAGCTGAGAGGGTTATTAGCGTATAATTTGAACTTTTAGATGTTTTTTCTAGTGATGGGTGCTAGTTTATCTCCCCGATTCTCGCTCCAAATGATGACCTTAAGTATTCGTGTAATGGAGTTTGGCTGGAATTTATATATGCTACCCTGCATTTTGACATTGAATGAAATAATGTTTTCCCTAATAACCCTGCTAGTCCAATTCCAAAGCCCTTATGCGATCCCAGAACGGTGAAGATTGGACTTGATCTTAACTTAGATAGCAAATTGAGTGTTGTCACTACAATCAACTATTTAAACAAGAAATTTGGTAGGTTCCGACCTATTTCCCAAAAAAATAGATCAATTTTTCCGGATATACCTTTTGTAGCTTAATTTGTAGAAAATAATGCAGTCATGAACTCCTGGACTATATTCTTATTAAATTTGATAATAGATTTTTATCATTCTCTCTTTCTTCTGTCTAAGCTGACGGTTTATGTGACTCCCTCTAACTTTCCCACTATCACGGTTACGGAGGGCTCAGAAAGCCGGTGCAATGCCTGTACAAGCTCACCCGTTCCCGTAAGTCTGTTTCTGCAGCTGATGCGGTCAATCACGGAGGTCATATCGAGTCGAAGTCACCCCAAGTGCCCATTTGTAACCGACCACAATCTTCAGAAGCGCTCTTTATCAATCCCGGCCCCGCATGGTGGGACTGCTTCTGATCGTTATCCGGGTTTATAAATATTTAGGAGCATCAATCTGAACTAATGGAATACCCGTACCTCCTTCTGGCGTGTCGTCGGTTGTTGAAGGTCTCCAAGCTCGGGGGAAATGTTTTCCAGGCACGTTTGTCGCTCATTCTGAGTCCTAAACTTAGGCATCGAATCCACCATGTGTCTCTTGGTGTCTTTCGACTCTTATTCAACCCTTTCTGATTCCACTTGACAGTACGTTTTCTCACAAAACTCTATACTCTCACAACTAGCATCTGGTAAAATATATTATTTCCCCTATAACCGTTGGTAACACTTCATGAAGTCCAGGGGCCAATTTTTGTACGCCAAATTTTTTTTCGAATTGAAGAATGTCATATTCCTCAAGCCCCAAAACTGAATCATTTATTTGTAGAGATTTTGTCTCAAATCTGCCTCTCTTTGTGGAACCATTTTTACTTCCGTCAATGAGGAGAAGAGGGAATAACTATGTCACAACGAAAAGGCCAGCGGATATGATAGCGGAATGGAGATTTGCGTCAAACCAATCTTTGGATTGTTGACTTATAATGATTATGAATAAGAAGCTGTGATATCTCACGTGGATTTTCGTTTTCCGCTTTGGTTCTTTAAGAGTGAAAACTTCATTGCCTACAGAGATCACGCTCTCGAGATAGATCTATGCAACAGGTTCTACAGATGCAAGAATATACTAATCCTTGCGATATAATATCCCATATTGATCACTCGTATCGTATGCTCAGGGTCAGCTGAGGAAAGCATTTTCCATAGATCAGTCAGCTTGTGATGATTTATGGGGGTGATATCCCTGCGGCCGATTTATATCCATGTTTTAAAACTATTCAATCGAATATTTAAAAAATCGAATAAAGTTGGCATACTTGAAGCACTTTCGATGACAAAAGCTATCTATAACCTACGGATCTAAACAAGGGAAACGTTCTTTCATGGGAATGGGGAAAGTGAGGAGAAGTAGACGCTCTGCCAATTTTTATTGTCGTTGTAAACTCGAAATGCTAATTGAATTACCGTCTCGACCTTTAACGTACCTTGGTGATCTTTGATAAACAGCCCCGCGTCCATGGCGGACCTAAGTGTCTAAAAAAAGGGCTAAACGGTCATCCGTGGGAAGGGAGGGAACAACAAGTGAGGAGGAGGCGCCGATGTTGACCGCAGGAATGTCCAGCCGCTTCCGTTCTTTTTCTCTTCCTTCGCCTCGCGTCAGCACACCAACCCTTCTCCTTCCTCTATTTCCGTGTGCGGGGCAAGGGGATGGGACGGGTGAAGACGATCTCTGGAAGTGCGGCACGTGTAAGGGGGGAGGAAGCCATCGCGTTCGGGTGGGCGACCAGGGGGACACCGGATCACGAAATGCACGACTCTCCGAAATTGTCCCATAAAATGGCCGAATCCGAAATTTAAAACGATAATCTAAGAGTTTTTTTTAGAATGCATTTAAGTTTTTCTCTGGCCAGTTACAAATTATTTGCTTATCTCTATCAGCTATTTGTAACAGACAGAAAAAATTGTAAACTCTTTTAAACTTTAGAGAAAATTTAAAATATTGCCTTCCTCAACTTAAATTGTAATCGCCGACTAGTTTCAATACATGTATCGTTTTCAACACAAGTCTTGAAAATAGTCATTGTATGGAAACTAGTCGACGGTTAAAAGTTAAATTGAAGAAAGCTAAACTTTGTACTCTTCCTAAATTGAACAGGGATTCTAAATGGTAAAGGTCTCAACCATTCATTCATTGCATCTTTTGAAATTATTTATTTCAAATAGTTGTAATTTTTTTACCGATATTTTTACGATATTTAGCCCGTGATATTCTGTTTGAATACGATACTCTTGACTTGATCATTAAAGGTTTTGTGAATACAGTTCATATTCTTTGTTATTCAATCAGCCACTTATTTTATAGCATTATTCTTCGTAATATTTTTATGAAATTAAGTATTAATATTCTGGTCGACTATGAAAATACTTTTGTCTTTCTTAGTCCTGACTCATTTTGATTGACGGTTTGGATTGACTGTCACATAGAGCTGTCAACGCCAGGGTGACTTTTTGATGATGAGATTGAAACTACATCGTTTTTGGTCGTATGCATCATTTGTCACTCTTACTTAAAGTTGTATAATAGCTACATCAAATATTCTCGGTTGGTCAATAATCATAGCTGTCCTTGAAGACGGATAATGTTCATGACCTGGAAAAGTTGTCTAGTGTGAAACATATTAATCACAGGATACCCCAGTAATTTTCATCCAGTCATTGAATCGGTGAATCACCAGATCCTTTTACGTTTATCGTAAGTTGTCTGCGTCTTAAATTCAATTCCATTGACCCAAAATATCCACGCAGCTTTTTTTAGTTACCGCGTAGAATTTTGAGATTTTATTATTCTCTCCAATCACGCCCGAGGTAACACGATCTAAGGGGTTAACGGGCGTTGTAGGGGATGGAAGGTAAGATTTACGCAGGAGGTGGCGAGGGTACGATGAGCCTTTTGCGGTGGATCGTGTGGGAAGCAGATAGGAATCGTGGGAGAGAGAATCACGGGGTGGAAACAAGTGAAGAGGAAAATTGAGGAAAGCAGAAATGTGGCTGGGGAGATGGCATAGATAATTACAGTGTAGTCTTCCCGAGATGAGAGGCAGCTTGAGATACGGTAAGCCATCGAAGATACAAAACATGAGGCCCGCGGGGCACATTTTCGTCCGCAGTATCTCGTCTAACTTTTTTTTTGTTCATCATTCGACGAGGCGTAATTCGTTGATACAATCCGGGCGGGAACCTCCGTGACGTGGCCAACTCGAGGTCCTCCGTCCAAGGTCGACATCGGCGCGTGTCGAAATTTCGAAGCGACTGCCACGCGAAGCCGTGCCGCCGCACAGCGTATGGGTCAAGGGCCTGCCGCCAAAACCAGCTAATTCTTCAAACTTCACCCGCGAGCTCCCGCCCCGCTCAATAGACCGGACGTTGAAATACGTACTCCTATATTGCTCTTTCGGTTCAGCACTGGGGTTTGGATAGGTGTGATCACTAGGGTCGTAGTTGCTAACGGTTTGGACTTAAGATCGAATCCTGGAGTTGGGGTCTATTTTCTACGGCCATCAAGATCTTTAATTGTGTACCATGTTAAGGGCAATTTTAGTTCATCCCTAGTTCATCCATTTGGGATGTGTAGCCTAGGTGCTTTCACCCTTCTGGAGCGAATCGTCGCCGACGCTCTGGGACCTGCAGTCGAAAAAAGGTGAAAGGACAATTAAAAAGGCGAATAGAATATTAAATGATCTTGGTCAAAGTAGGAACTTCTCAAAAATGTTAAAAACCGGTTGTTAATCAATACATAGGATACCAATTGCCACGTGAATTCGCGGTTGAATAGATTCAGGCAAAAGCATAGTTGCTGACTAACTCCTTTAACTAAGAAAACCAATAAAGTTCAACGCTGCCTCGATTGGAAGATTATTCTCGCAAGAGAAGCGGAAATCTACTGTGTAATCATTTATGCGACTCTTCTAAGAAGTTTTACGTCTCATGATTGCAGATATACTCTTAAATGAGCTTTTATCTGAAAAACCTACTCTTCATAAGGAGATTTTTCTCATAGATGATGACGCGATGCAAAAACTCGCGATATTATCTTTATTTCAGGCATTTATTTGCTCACTGTCACTAGTCAACTACCGCGATGATCTGGTCAAATATTTTATATAATTTATTCCCACAGTAATTCTATTACAACACACAATTACAACGAAGAGTAGGGATACTTATTATTTGAAATTCAAGAGATGTTAATATATTTGTATAAAAAGGCGTTCTCTATTGTGTATCAACTCTGCTACCTTAATTGGTGTAACCGCGGGGGGTAGGTGAATGATGAAAGAGAATCCCAAGTTGGCAGGGAGGATGAGCCGGGGAGTAATCCCGTCACTGTGTGCTGCTGGCAGCATGAGCGTTTAATGAAAACGGAAGAGAACAGAGAAGAATTAAGTGGTACCGCCTCGAAGTCGGAAGGAAGGAAGTGAAATGAATGGGACGGGACCCTCTTTTGTGTCTTCCGCTCCGAAAACGATAGCGCACTGGAGTCTTGATTTGGGAGTTTAGAGGGGGAGATCTCGCCTGGGGGTGGTGCAGCAGGATGAAGAGTGTGGGAAGGGGTGCGGGACCCACGTGGCTCCAGGCGAGGGTATGGATGCTGGGAGAGTCTCTCCTTCTGAGCTGCAATTTACGCAGCCATTTTCGGCATCTGCGCATGCCTGCCGTGTTTGAGTGTGGGCTCAAATTAGCCGAACCTTCATTTGAAAACAGTATCAGTGGATGATATTTTAAGTAAAAAATGGCAGAGTAAGGAAAGTGAAAATGCGTAATTTTTTTGTTCATCATCATCATTAGTCAACGATCCTAAGATTGAATAAAATACGAAGATTCGAGCGTGATGAGGTAAAATTTACCCATGCTGAAATAAATGCTGGCAATTTTCCACGATAGTGAAATTTATTACGACCAAATTTCCAATGTAATTTTATCATCTTCAAGGTAAAATTGAAACCTAGGTCGTAATAAATTTTATAATATTGGAAAATTGTAAGTAATTATTTCAATATAGACCCTAATATTAGAAGCACTTTGCTAATCCACAACAACTTCGAAGTTCGGAGAATCATTGAATGAGTGACTTATTTTTCGTTGAATTTTCCATTATTTATTTTTCTCAGTCCATTCCATATTTATCGAATTTTTCAATCGCGTATCACTAGTTACCTTATTTATTCCATTTTTGACAAATTTTTCAAACACACTGTTACACTGCAAATTCAATATAACCCTCACGTTGAATCGCTGATTGAGTGAGCGGCAAATTTTGCGTTGAATTATTCCCAAGGAAATGTCACAATTTGGTCCAATTTGACTGAGATTCCATGCTTTTTCTTCGCCAGCTGACTCGCTGGTCTAATTTGTACTGCGTCATTACAACCCAACATTTCATATCCCTATCGTTCGTCTGGGTAGTCGAACTACATATATACGCAGCTCTTCTTGGATATTCTCTCTGCCCCGGTCACTCCTATGGTCCCTTCCACCTACAAGTGCAAGCGGGAAGATGATGAGCTGATAAGCAAAGACGATTTAGGCAGGGAAGAAGGATGGCAATTCAGGAAAGAGCGCGGAGGGCAATAAAATAGCACACAAAGAAACGGGCGGATTTCGAAAAGAGAGCATAAAAAGGATATGGGGCGCAATGGTGCACTAGATAAGGCTATGAATGGTGATAGTCTGAGAGTAGTTTTACGAGAATATAGGCAGTATGGTGGGAGACGTGGTATCATAGTATAGACAATAGGGCTTATAGAGGGAATGAGGATGGAGGTATACTTTGCAATAGCAAATGGCTGAGTAGAGGAATATTCATGGAAGTTACAGTAGTACGTTGCCACCCAATCTTATTCTTCCCTAGCATTAAACCCACTGACTCCATGTACTCCTAAGCACTCCTTCATTCGTTAAATATTAACTATCCCTAATTTTTGTGGCTTCATCGCGATCATGGGTTCATTTGCTCCGCAGAATGCCTAGTTCCGTCGTTTTTATTTTTAGTTCCATGAAGTGTTTTGAATGCAGTATTTTATGACCTTCCTCGGCGATTATTCTCAATCATCCTTGTACCAATTGCTATACCTACGCGACGCCACCGACGCGACGCCAACGACGCGACGAGTCAGAATTATTCAATATCCTATTCATTAATTTTTTCAGGAGATAATTCTTTGTTGCTCAATCTAGCTTTCTATTTGGTTTTTAGATTATTTCCCTCGGTTCCATCGTCAGATGTACCGTGTAGAGATGTCTGCCAGGTGAATGTACCTCTAACAACATTAGAACTATTTTTAAATCGCATATAGAGGCAAACGAAACTAATTTATTTATTTGAGATCAAGATTAATCATGGACATAAATATTTCCCACAAACTTCAAAAGTTGCTGCTATTGACGAATACGAAATTATTTTTGTGAAGTAATCACTATTACCTAATGTCATTCACGAAGTACTTCGAGCCGTGGAGTTGGTTTGATCAACGGAGACTCAATCTCCTCCACAAATTCGTATGTTTTGAGGTCTGTACTAGTGGGTATGGTGAAAAAATAAGCACTCCTTAAAAACGCAGAGAATCTTTGTGGCTTTATGAAGATCAACCGCGCAGATAGGAAGGAAGAGTTTGCTGGACGAACAAAAGAGCGAGCAAGATTGATGGCCACGAATACGGAAGGAAAGCTGGGGATATCGAATGAGAGAGAGAGATTAGAAATGACATTATCAAAAGGGGTAAGTAAGAAGTCTTTGCGCCGAAGTGTTAACCTTAGAGTTTCTGGCCTGCGGGAATAAATATGACTGATTTATGAATGGAAATAGCCACTAAAAATGGAAATCTCTTGCCCTTTGACTTTTCGGACCAAACTAGAGAGGCAGTTTCATTGCTTTAGGGCGCAATATTTGGCTATATTATGTGCATAGCAGGTAGAATTTCCGTTCCTCAGGGACTTCATTTTACATTACTGTACGAATTCAATTTTTGGATTGGCAGTACTCTTTTCCATTGTGCACTGGTTACTTACAGCAACTTGCCAAGCCCACAAACATTATAGTAAAAGTATATATAATAAAAGTGTAAACAGTATAAACATATCTCATGCAATGAATTTTGATATCAATGTTTTCATATTTATAGTATAGCCTTATTGGTGTTACCATTAAAATTATTATCTGACTCTGTCCGGCACAACCTCTTATCAATATTTTTTCTACTCTGGAAGTCTCAAAAGTGGCATATAATTTTATGAACTATCTCTGGGAAGCGCTTCTGCCACAAAGTGTATTCTTTTTGAGTCTAAGAGATCTCTGCATTGGATCCTGATGTTCCATCATTCCAGTGAATATACTATCTTTGCCTGTTTCATCTGAGAAGCATTATTAACTTACAAGAATCTAGTCAAGTATACGTCTCGAATCGTGGCGAAATCTTGGCTTTCTCAATTTTCATTGTTCTTTTCTCATAATTATCACAATTAACATGGAAATCGGTATATAACATTTTATAAAACGCTTGTGTCCACCACTAGGAATTTTGATTTGCAATAATTCCCTACCATGAACTCGCGAGACAGTATCCTCTGAGGCAAATTGTTCACCTTGACCAGTGCTCGGACCAGGATCCCAAAAATTCAGTAACACCGAGTGCTTACACCATATCTGCGCCAACACTTTCGAATACCCTATGGATTTTTGGTCTCAATGAAGGACAAGGTGCTGTATCGATTCCGATAACGCAATGCCACAAAACAGCATGACGAATAGCGCCTCAATCTTGTTACCAAAGAGAAACCCCAGGAAATCAACATTTTCTCTCTTTGCAACTTCCTGACTAGCCAGCAATAAGCCTACGCGGTGCCACCCATGAGTGCATATGAATGCCAAACATTTAACTACAGAAAAATCAGTGACTTTAACCTGCACCGGAATCAGGATACTCCGAATTCGCGCATAGGGTATGTGTTGGCGAAAAACACATACCTTATGTCAGTTATTGACGTGTCACAGTGAATGTTATTTTTGGGAAGCAGTCAACAGGCCAGGTCATTTGCGCCATGGGGAAGGATTTTAAGTTAGGGTGGAGAGAAACCTGTCGTCGGTATGAGCCTGATCCCAACGAAAGGCGCCCTTCGTTGAGATCAGGCTTATCCCATCCAAAGGTAGGAGTGCTATACTCGTAAGGCCCTCCACAAAAGATAAGCAGATGTCGGGCTACCTATGTAAAATATCCACCACCGCAGGGATTCGAATCCAGGCCACGAAATGGGTAGCCTCCACAACAACGCGGTTCCCAAATCCTCTTCCTTTTAATTATATTGATAATAATTATGCTCTTTCTCAGTTATGTTCCTCTGATTTACGTTATTATTTGCGTTAAATTTAATATTCAAACGGCGTTAAATTCTATTCGTAGTGATGGCAATGTTTTGCAGGAAGCATGGTCCATAATTTTTCAATTCTAGATATATTAAGACGTATAATTACAAAATCCTGTTGTGCAAAATTGTGCAATTATAATCCATATTCATTCAGGAAATCCCCTGAGGATGAGCAGCAAGTCACTGCTCGAAACGTCGGGATACATTGAAAACATCAACCGGTTGAAAACCCGAGAAACTTTTCTGCACCTGATACTCCGGGAAAACCTAAGATCATATATATTCTATATTTTTCTTATTTCGTTTGAATGATTATTCGTTATAACTTTTGCGAGTGTTCGTCAATGTAAGTAAAAACTTAGGAGTTATGTCTTACTTAGCGACACTATCAGGGAATCCGGATTCCCATGAAAAAACTTCCAGCACAAGTCGGTAAACGTTGCACCCTCCCAATTAGTGACGCGGAGACGTATCCTAAAAGTGTCAAACTGTATATTCACTTTCGTTTTCATAATAATGAAAGGAACTTTGTTTCTTCCACAAGTTTATAAACATTTCTAATTTATTACCGGTTTCGGCTATCACACCATTATCAAATACAGAAAATATATGGTGGGGCATGTATTGTCCTGTATTCGATAATGTTATAATAGCCGAAACGGGTAATAAAACAGATTTTTATAAACTTGTGGAAGAAACAAAGCGTCTTTCATTCTTAATATGGAGTCCTTCCACCACTCAAGTGCTTCAAGTTTCGTTTTGATTCACTTTCGTTTTCACTCCAAGGTCTCTAAACGCCGTTTTATACGGGCCACGACATTGTGCAGGATAGAGCTGCATTAATTTATAAAATGGCTGGAAATGCGCGAATGCATGAACGAAATTAGAACACGGGCTATTTGCCATCTCACGTCCACGCATTCTCGCATGTGTTCTAGCAGTTCACCGCTTTACGCGACGCAATTTTGACTGCACCTTCGTACACACGTCAGATTGTGCACGTACGTGCCCCGTGTAAAACGGAGTTGAAGCCGTGATCATAGAGTGACTAAATTTTTTTTTGAATGACATAGGTGCTGCAAGTGCATTGTAGCTATATGGGAGGGGAGAGGTCGGAATGCTTTTGAGAGCGTTATCCTGCGTCAAATCTAGATGGGGTCGTGTTATCCGATGGGAGGGAATTCGGGAACGGGCGTAATAAGGGAGAGAGGGGTAAGGAGAGGGAGGACACAAAAAACTCCCCCTCCCCCTTGCTGCGCGTTGCTCCATTTTCAGGGCATCGGCCTTTTTATTAGGGTTGTATATCGAGTGTGTGTACGCGATGGAATCGATGACGCCCACGGCACATTTGCCGCGGGAATGTCACCTCTGGATGATCCCATCACATCATTTGGAGGACACTTCAGAGTTCTCGCTTACGAGTGAATCAAAGAGAATTATGTCACTTTCGTCAAACCCCCTCCATCCGAGTATAAACGAGGGAACCCTACTTTGTGGTCAATTATTTCTCCTCTTTTTTCGGGCTAGTTTAGAAAGCATGGAATCGTGTTCATATGTCTAGCATAAATTGCTGAAATGCTTGAAAAGAATCGGTAGGAAATGTATTCGACGGAAAAGTAACTCCTCGCTAAAACTTTCGCGGGTACTCTTCGTGTTAAATAAAACCTTTCGGGCTATGTCACCGCTTCCATTTTTGGGTGGCCACAACGTTTCCCGACCGATGCTGGTCGTTTTCTCAAGAGAATCCCATTAGGTCGGGAAACGTTGGGGCCACCCAAAAATTGACGCGGCCCAAAAGTTATTATTTAACAAGAAAAGTAACTGCTTAAAATCCATTATTTAGCGGCGTTTCATTTACACGGTCGCATGAAGCCGAATTGGGCCATAATTTTGTTTCAATGTGTTTACTTTTTAAGAAGTGGTATATATTTTTCGTTATGAGTAGATCCACAAATGTCACTACAATTAAAGATTCTTTCCAGGCGTTATTTGAGGTTTGACATTTCCATGGTCATGGTTTGCATCGACGACAGAGCTCGATGCAACTCACCGGAATAATTCAAGCTAAACGCACTCTTAAGTTACCTAAACAAAAATACAAATGAAAGTGAAGTCGTTGGATTAGAAATACTCTGTTCTGGCTCCGATAATTCCATATCAATGCCGCAGCGAGGCTTTGAACCCCCGAATTTGTTTGATATGTTTGGTCTAAATTTAACACCCTCCGAAGGAGCTATCCATTAAAAATTTTCTGAATACATCCCTGTTCCATGTTAGATTGTATATCGATATTATAACTCGGAGCCGAAAATTTTCTTCTTTCGCCGCTCTTGAAAAACACCGGGGCCTCCGGTAATCGTAGTCAAGACGTATTTAACATAAATATTTAAATAGTATAAATAAAAAGAATAATATAATCAGCGTGGGTAGCGTGGTCACGGCCAAAGTTCAAAGGATACACATTCTATATTGGTCATGGTTTAGAAAACTTACATAATGGTTGCTCGATGCAAGGGAAATGAAAAATTATTGAGGATACGTGCGGGGATACTGGAGAGCGTTGTCGCAGAAGTACACATTCTTCAATCTGAGACTCAGAATGGCACGGGGTCTTGAGATTTTGCTTGTGGCAGAGGCAGGCGGAATGAGACCAAAGTGACCACAGGGCAGTGAGGCAACCCCTTTCGGAGAGGGCGTGCGCGCGCTCCGAGGTGAGGAGGAATCGAGGACGCAGAAGGCGAAAGGGTGCTCGAAAAACTTGGCCCGACCCCTCCGTGGGTTCTAGGGGCCAGCTCCCCTTCCCCGCCACAGCCGAGCGGAGGGCTTGGCGGGACCCCCGAAAATCCAGGGGTCGATGCCTCCTCTACTCGCCAACTCCCTACCAAACGCCCCTTCCTCCTCCCCCGCTTTCCCCTTGCCCTACACACAGATTCCAGCGATGCATCGGGAAGCTCAACCTTCCCCCCCCCTTGTATCCACCGAGCCAGGGGAGAGGGTAGGCCATGGAGAGGGGGGTAGGGATGGAGCGCAGTGGGGTGGGTCGTACGAGAGGAGGGGGGAAGGGAAGGGTCGATTTTCGGGGATCCTTACTCTCCCCTTCGCAGAAGCCAAACGTTGTGGGGTCAATGCCCTCGCGGCAGAATGCACTCGCTGGGAGGGGAGGGATTGGAGGGGCGTGTGAGGGGAGGGCGTTGGCTGGGAGGGTGGGGGGTAAAGCTGCGCTGCGTGGGAGGGAAGCTCTGCTGTGCGGCGGTGATAGACGTCAACAACAGGGACGAATGTTGCAACGGAGAATGATGCGTCGAATTAGAGCACTTCACGACCTGGTTGTGTTGTATACATGGAGAGATTTAGAGGGGCGGCTCTCAGAGGTCATGACCCCGCACCAAAATTTCAACAAAAGTATCTAATTATTTACATAGTTAATAATTTCGTTATCATTACTTATTTACTATTTTCCTAGTAATTTTATCCTATTTAAGGGAGTGTATGGATATGAACCAAACGTCTAATGACCTCACCAACTCATAGATAATGGACGGAAAGTTCCACGTTTTGCGGGTCTCGCAAAGAAGTTTGAGAGAAGTTTTTTGTTGCAGTTATCACAGAGAGTAGCACTCTCTACTGTAAAAACGCCCCTCTATTTCCAAAGGGTATTCCATACTCCCCGCACTCAGATCATAACCCCCCACCCCCAAATTTGAAGCTGAATCCGCTCCTGGTAGTATGTTGGGTAAATGAAAGCTTGATTTTATAAAAAAATCAAATAGCGAGTCATGGATAGCAGGGTAAGTTGTAATTAATATGGAGGGAAAAAGCCCGTTGGTTTGTAAACCTGGTCTCCAAAGAGTAACCCTACGAAGACGGAAAACCGTTCGTGAAAATTCCAGGGTTCAATCTTGGGCGAAAGTACTGTTTAACGTAAAGAATGAAACCGGAGCACGGAGAGATTGGAAAGCCGTTGAGTCTTTCGAGAGCAATATGCAGGATGTTTCAGGAGGAATATGCAATACTTCAGGAGGTGGCAGGGGAAATAGTTTGAAGCATTTTTGTCCATAAACATGGGGTCGCAACTCCTTAGTTACGAGCTATGGCAACGCAAACAGTTTTTTGGATGCACTATGCAGTCACCATGAAAACCGTTTTTCTAGGGTATCCAGCCTTTTCCACATTTCATTTAAAGCTCCGGATTTTTAAGGACATTACATAATCAAGGATGGACGAAAATTTGCCACTATTATTGTCTTAAACAATCAATCTCAGAATGAGTGAGATTGGGCAATCGTATTGCTAATACTCGCTGAAAGCTCTCGTTTAATTAAACTCAAATTTTAATAGTTTCAGACTATATTCGCACGTTTTCGACCAAAAATGTATTTTTTGGGCAAAGAAATTGAAACTTCGCATAAAAATGCTCAACTAAATTGTGCCTAACTTGGAATTTTTTCCTCTTCCCTAACAGTATACGTAGTATACGTACGTGCCGTAGTATAACGGCAAATGTCGCGACGGTCTGTCCATGCTTTTAATCCTAGAAATAATGCGAGTTTTAACTATTCATAAACAGCCCTGTGCAAAAATAAGGCTTGAGTATGGTTTACAAATAAACCGAAACGTCGGCAAAACACTTTTACATCATTTGGCCTAAACTCCAGGAACTTTTGAACATTAATAAATAGAGGTCAAAACAAGAAAAAAATCTAATTATTTGATCCTAGTTAAAAATTGGAACTCAGCGGAAGAGGGATATGAGCCAGAAAATGTATGTAGGGCGTGTTATCTGCGTGGATATGTGTGTGTGTGAGGGAGGCTGGGGATGGGATGTTGGATCATGGGAAGAGGTGGGAGGGATATCGACGGAGATTCGAACTGGCCGTGACGCGGCGATGACGTCAGAGAGCAGTAGCAGCAGCTGTGTGGTCGCCATTCATGGAGCTTCACTCGCAACCGAGAACGGGGCGTAGTAATTAAAGGTGTCCGATTCTCGTGGCACTAATGACTGAATGTGGAAATCTGACATCTCAGCGCGTGACAGTGATGAAATTTGACGACTCCGAACCTTTGGCAGTCGATATCATGTTGCTGAGCTGTCACTCTGCCTTCGGAATTTTTTTTCTAAAGTGGAATGACCTCTTACCGAATTGTGCTCCTCCTCAGAAACCGCTATGTATGTTTATTTGATTTCGGTTATGAATTGCGAGAAATTTAAAAAATACACGGCGTGAAACCATATTTATAGTGATGGCATTGTTTAGAAGGAAGCATGGCCCATTTTAGAAAAATTTAGATATATTAGTATGCATAAATTACAAAATCCTGTTTTGCAAAGTAGTACCAATATCATCCATGCTCTGTATTCTTCTCATGCATTTCAATATCCATTTTCTTCACTTCTCCCATAAAAATGAGCGTGCATTTAATTTAACATTTAGCATTACAAATTTTATCAGTAAGAGATTGCGATATATATACTCACAAATCTCTAAAATGGGACAATTTTTTAAATTCCATTGAAGAAATTGCTTTCGCATATTCAATGAATATATAAGAATTTAAATGACAATATGCGCGCAAACAATTAATAAAACGCATGTCGAAACAAAAGGGTATTGACTTTTTTCCCCTTCCTCATTTAATCTAATCCATGTTTCGTATTAGTTTGGAGTTCATTATGATTACATTACGTTTCATTGCTTTTAACAATGGCTATTATTTAATTTAAAATTTCTATAAGATAAGATTATTTTTGTGCTATTGCGTGTGCTACTGCCATCAAAAACAGCTTTTTAACGTCGCTTTCCTGAAAATAAAATTCCTACGCTTGTACCCCGTTCTTTACTGAAAAAATACCGAATTGTAAGACATTTATACGCGGTTACAACGTCTATCTTAGAAAAGCTGAATGTATATTTGTATTTGCTCTTTAAAAATTTAACTCGTATATTGCTGCTAAGTGTATTCAATAGTGATAATCAGGGAAAGATTATGCCCGTAAAAAGTCACACGATAACGTACATTACATCAGTTCTTTATAAATTTGTCAAATAGCCCGTCAAAAAGTCACACGATAACGTACATTGCATCAGTTCTTTATAAATTTGTCAAATAGCCTTTTACAGCGAGTAAAAATTACTCGCCAAGCAATTTTATGTGAGCTGCACCGTAGTGGAAAGATTGCATTGCCCTCGTTTACCATCAGCGAAATGCTACTTCTACGGTTGCACATTGTTTAACGGTTACAGTTAACGTAAGCCAGAGATAATTCTGCTTACATCGCTGGATGATTCAAGGCCTTGATATTCTCTCAATGGGTTAAGAGAGTTTAATGAAATGTCCTATGTTCGATTGGATTTGGCGGCAAAAAAGTTCTCATACAATAGATCTTCTCCATTATCATAAAATAAGTCAATAGTAATGTTATTTTGAATGAAACTAATCATAGTACTATTGTTGATTTAAAATAAGGACGCTATATCATGAAGACGCCTGTCTTTCCGAGCACCTTCACATTAAAATCACGTCTTGCGTAAGGATGGCCAATTCAAATATTAATATCTGCCTCCGCATATATGCGTGCATTTTATAATATACCAGTGTATAAGATTACTCATTTTTGAGGAGTAAAAAAGGATAACGTTACGAATCCGTTTCTTGACCAAAGAGAATTTATAGAAAATTTTCAATTTGATTCTTGAATATTGTTATTTTATACTAGTTCACTGTATTGATTAGCGCCACATTTAAGTAACTATGAAGCATTTATTTATGCCTAGAGTGATCACTACTGATAGAGATTACATTGGAATAGCTAAAAATCTGCGGAATGACACGATTAAATATGATTGATAAAAATTTTTGAAGTCTGAACTGATGTCTGAAGTTTGACCCCAACGTCCATAAAAAAATGGTGATGTAGCCTGAGGCCGCTGTCAGTCTTGGAAACGGATGCAGCGATCGGGAGTAAAAACCTCGGCAGAGTGTGGGACGATCTTATCCTCCTAAAAGCAAGATGTCCTTAGAAATCGGAGAGAGTAAAGGAACCAGGTACAAAAGAAAGGAAATGGATTGTAAGCAGAAAGACAAAAGAAGTCCTGGAATACTGGAACGCTATGAGGGACAAAGGCGAAGTACCACGAATAAGGACATATGCCTCGGATATTCATTTCAACACGCTCTGCTGGGCAGTCCCCAAATCTTGATTAGCTGTGAACCTAGAACTGTGGATCAATACGCCTCAAAACATTTTATGACGTGTCCGTCACCAGGTATGCCTGAAGTAATTTTCTGTGATGTGAGCTATTGTGATTCATATTTTCATTCCTACTGGAAACGCCTCTCCGAATTCACACGCTACAAAGCGTTAGGTATAACGGCTTGAAGAGATTTGGATATCCTGTCAGATTTTATCATTATATCTTGTCAACGGTTTCGGATATGTGTGTATTTTTATTATCCCATTAAGTCAATTAATGCGGTCATTTAAAATTTCAGCTTTCTCTCACATTCTTTAGAATGATCCCAATTTTCCGGAGTTTACGGTTTGACAGATAGCAGAAGATTTTATCTTCTATAAAGTATGATTTCGAAGATATTTTGTTCAAAAATGATAATAAATGTAGATGCGCGGGTCTACTGAGTTTTCGTATCTTACCTTCAAATGTCACCATCGTTTGATTTGTCGTAAAGACCGAATATTAACGCTATCACCCCTAACTTCCGAGATATTTCAGCCTACGAAGTCCACAATGATGTGTTCCAGACCTTTTTGAGACTGATTGTAGCTAATAAATACCCTTATCTCTAAAATCAATCGCGTTGTAGGAAGTTTTTCTCGAAAACATGCTTTGGACCCTGGGATAGTACTATTTCAATTTTGATAGGAAATGTGAATGGAACGCGGTAGCCTAATGGATAGAAAGCTACTTATCTATAGGACTGAGGTCAAATTCCGGGTCTCAGGGAAAGCCTTAGGCATTAAGAGAGGCTGTCAAAAGAAGCCATTGCAAGTGTCCTTGTATTATTATGATTGTTATTATTATTATTATGATGATGGCAATAGGTGGGCAATTTGCCCAGTGGTAACAGAAAAAAATGTAGCAAAAACTTGTAAAAACGAAATGTTGTGAGTCTTCTTCCTGTTGATTTTCTAAAAAATATTTATTTTTGAGAATAGCTCGACATATTGGCAGGTAACTCGCTCCCATCAATTATGATTCTATTTAAGTGAACAGTTATATTCGTTAAATCTAAAAGAAGGAATAGAAAGCGAAGGAAGTTAGAGATGACCGACAGGAGACGGAGTATTTAGTTGGAACAGGTAAGGTTGTTAGAAACATTTAAATTTACTCAAAGCGGGAGATCGTTTCTAATCAATAACACTATACGAAAGCATCGTTTTGACCTGGTTTTGGAGATAACATTGTGACCTTTACGTTACTCAAGGCCTGTTGGGTCACGTTCCCCTTTGGACAAGTTCAGTGGTAGAGTCATTTTGCACACGTAAACAGGATATTCTTGCTTTCAAAGCCCCAACAGCAGCCATATAGTTGAACCGTGTGCCCACCGCTTCGGTAGCTCGAGATGCATACAGTAAAACCTGCGGTTCTGACTTCATGCTCGCACGGACAAGGCAGGTTCATGAAAGATTTAGCCATCGACCAGCTTGGAGGACAGTGGTTCGATCTCAGTCTATAGCCATGATCATGAATGCGGTGCTCTTAACAATGACTCGGGGAATGACTTTGCTGTCGAAGCAAAGTGAAATATTATCGTCTATAACACAGGCATTCGCCTTCCATTGACGGAGCATATTGGAGGCATCCCAACAAGGAGGCTGAGGGTCGAATCCCGCTTTGGCTGTGTGATATGTTTGTGGATTGCGTCGATTGTGTGGGGGCCTTTGTAAGCGCCAGCCCTGTTCCACTTCAATGGAGGGCCAGGAGTCACCATCGATCAAGGGGATGAGAACTTGTGACTGGCTAGACCCGTGAGACCCGATCCTGTTGCATTTGGGCCGTTGGAATTGATAATGATTAACAGAAAACAACTTTTTGAGGGTCTAACCAATGGATGCCGACTTTCGTATTCGGCAGTGACCGTTTTATCTTTCACGCAGAGTTAAGGAGGTAAGCTTGCGAGACAGCGATTAAAAACAAATAGTTTTCGCGTATGCTATTAGAAAAATATTAAAATAAGATGCTATCATAAAAGTTGTTCACGCTTTATCTAATTTTCTTGGTGATGTATACCTACTGAATGTGATATCTACTTCCAGAGACGGATTGAGAGGGGTAACGTCGCCCCTTGTAATTTCAGTGAAAATGGAAAAAAAGTAATAGTGGCACTCGAATGAAAGTTTATTAAGGCGTTTATAGAGATTGTTAAAAGTAAGTGCTCGCGAAATTTCTAATAACATCATTATCATTGCTATTATTATCACCTCGATGGCAGAAAATGGGAATTTTTTGCCGGTGGTAAGGTATTAAAATGATATCAGAACATTTTAAAAACGAAATATTGTAAATGCCTTCGTCGTTAAACATTTCTTAAAAATATTCTCTTTGTTGAGAATTGCTCGAAAAGTTGTGCTGGTAAATCGTTCCCGTCAATGATGGTTATATTTAAGGAGAGAAACTTTACAATAGTCCTTAGTGACCGGAATTATAGCAAAAAAATATATTATAGACTCGTGAACATCTTTTCACACGATGTTTGGTTCCTTCCCATGCTCTATCTCTCCATTGGCTATTCTACACATCCCACACAAGTCTGCTTCTTTTTCCCCCTCAGTTGCCATCTCTCCAATCCTATCACGTTGACAAATTACACAACACTCTCCGTCTTCTTATGTTTCCATACCTCATATCGATCAAATTTTCTGTGCACTTTCTCCAAGTTCTTCATTTCCACTTCCTCATGTGGGTCTCAAGAAAGCGGAGCGTACTCCATGATTGATAGAAACAGGGTTTCATATTTCTCCTTCCCGTTCGGTTCTCGCAATGAAAGCTAGGAGCATCGTGTGGTAAGGAAGAAGAGCTGCTCCTGGACAATGGGAGGGAGATGATTGTGTTGCACTGCTTGGCACCAGGAGAGGGGTGGGTGTCTAAGTGGAGGGGGCATAGTGCGGACTTCTTGGCGCCCTTGAGGTGGTTTTTCCTCCCCCTTTTTCTACTCTATCCTCCCACCCCACCCCCTGCAATGGCTAGCACGTGCGGCAAGACACGAAGCCGGGGAAGTGTAAGGGAGGCTGAGGCTGTTCTGGTGGATGCTGGCAAGGGTGGGACAGTGGCGTATATAGATCCTCGTTTCGGGGAGGGCCTGGCCCCCCCTGAACCCCCATCTTATTTTCCTCCGCAAGGGGGCTACCATGAAAAAGTCTTAACATTGGTCTGGCTCCGAAGCAGAGCGTGTCTCCGGTGACAAGAGGCGATAGCGCCTGTCAGGACACTTCGGGAATATTCGTCAAATTCAGCGGGGTGCTTTTAGCTCTTCCGGTTCGTCTACCTCAATTTCTCACTCGTCTCGGGCTGTGATTGCTAGATAATAACTTAAAATGGTTATTGATCGATAATGGTACGGATCAGTGTGAAGTTAGATTGGCTCATTTTTAATACCGACAACTTCCGATATTTTATATTCAATTATGTGGCAGAAGACGGAACAACCTCATGCGCCGTAACTTGAGACACCATGATGGCCGGATGAAGACAATCGAGGGACAAGTATGTGGCAAGAATGGGGAAAAGTATATGGCAAACGTAGACGTCGAACAAAATATATGAAACAGCCAAAGAAGGACGTGAAAGAGAAGCAATACGTATGAAAAGATAAACTAAAAGGATAATTGAGTGGAAAGCTTCGTCAAACTAATCCTACAAAAAATGAAGTGCCATTCTGAAAATCGGTTTATTGAGTCTTCCGCGAGTAGGTATATAGTCGTAAATACGACACGGTATCACTTCATACTTTCGCGGACGACTCAAAAAACTAAATTTCAGAATGGTACTTCATTTATTCCTTATCATCCTCATTTGGAGGGGGAGGGGTCAGGTCCTTTGGTCCTACCCCTTACATGTATGCCCCTGGCGGGGGTTCAGGCAACGAGAGAACGAGGAGAGAGGGTGGGAATCGTTTGAGAGGAGCGTGTAGGCAGAGAGAAAGAGAAATGAATGGGATGGCAGGACGGAGTAAGAGGAAAATGAAAGAGAGGGTGTTCTACGTGGTAGAGAGGG
Organism: Ischnura elegans; assembly: GCF_921293095.1. Taxonomy (NCBI): domain Eukaryota; kingdom Metazoa; phylum Arthropoda; class Insecta; order Odonata; family Coenagrionidae; genus Ischnura; species Ischnura elegans. Next base: position 97,733,496 of record NC_060248.1, on the reverse strand, counting down.
AAAGTGTATGGTAGGGGGATGGGCGGGATTCAGGGTTTCCGGACAGGGATTAGGGGTAATGGGGGTAGGAGGGGTGGGTGGAGAAAGGGGAGGGTCCCTTCCGACTTGAGGTGAGGTGATTGTTCAGCTTGGAGATGGATGGAATGGAATCCACTCTGATTAGTGAGATATATAAAATCCCGTAAGGACTGAGCACATTTAGTGCATCTATTGAGTGAAAGCAGTGAGAAAGTCGCAATAGGCAAATTAACGTGATTAACAAGTAAGTATGGTATTGTTGTAAGTGGTATTCTTATGCGGGATCAAGTTTTTTCAATTGTTTTCAGAATGGAGATACGATGCGTTAGCATGAATGCGAATGGGGTTGAATCTCTAAACACTTCTAGGCCTCCGAACATAATTCATTCAATTCGACTTATTTCGCCAATAGAAAGTCGCTGCAGCTCAATAACTCAACGATTTCAATTCTCGTAATTTAATGAGGAATGATTGAAAAGTATTGACTCTACTTTTGATTATTTATTAATAGGTTTCATTTGCTGCTGTCACGATTTTCTTTGGAGCTATTTAACGTTAAACGTCCTTCTCATTTCGCATTACCTCTGGTGATGAGCGAAATATACTGTCGTCAAAATGGCACTTTTAATTTATAAAATTGACATCCAGTCTTTTATAAAAACAAATATAAATGAAAAAAAATGCGAGCGAAGCACCATCTTTGAACCGAGCGCTGCCGGAACGTGACTTGCGAAAACATTTATAGTCCACCCATTTGGCCAAATTCGCCCAGATTTCACCGCATCCAGCCCGATATTGCGATGAATCTTCCTCTCCAGCGCGGGATCAAAGATCTAAGCTCGAGCCGGCCCGGGGGCCATTCTCGGACCCTTGCGTTCTAGACCCGCAAAGGCGCGGCCGAGGAAAAGAGCTTTCCACTGTAAGCAGCCGCTGCAGCGAAAACGATATGACGCATTTGAGGGTCCTCCAAAAAGAAAAAAAATTATTTAACGCGTGGGTGTGCGTGTGTATACGGGTGTTATGTTTCCCTGCTAAGTCTAAAAAAAGGCTCCCGTTGGTATCGGGAGGATGGGGTTTTTATGAGCCGTTAGCAGGGGGCGTTGAAGTCCGCTCGCGGCGGGACTCCTGTGTCCACTCATAGGGCTCAGGCGCCGGGATGGGATGCCAAGTGCGGAAAGGGGTGGGGGGAGGAAGGGGTAATGAGGGTGAATGGGAACGAGGGGTGCGGACAGCGGTGAAGTGAAAGTCAGTCCAGGGATTCCCTGGGCGATAAAAATGAGGATATTCGACTTGGGTAAATATAGTTCCGACCACCGCGGTGCACCGTCCGGGAATAGGCAATGAAAATTATCCCAAAGAGCTGTATTGTAGGTGCTGTTGTTACCTGTCGAGAGTCTCTCTCCGACTGGAAAGCCTGACGCATGTAGCAGACTTTATCGTGTTCGAAATTGATGTATCTATAATTCAAATTTCAAAAAAATTGGAGAAGTAATTTCATTCCTTGATAGTAGATTGATTCCAACGAACTTTTTGTTAGTTCGTCCGGTTATTATATTTTCCCGCGACTACAGGCCTTTTTTTATTCGTCATTACTACATTACTAAGAAAGATCACTATCAACGCCACGTTATTCATCCTCAGTTGGTGGAAAAAGCGAGCATTGCCTTTGGGTTGTTACCTGTCGAGAGTTTTGACTACTGCCTCTTCTGGGGATAGGACAGTCAATGTGCTAAGGTACAGCGGTATGCATACGGGCTACTAATTATGTATATTATGTCTGAGACAATCATAACTCATTGCGGCCAAGTTCCGGTTTATGGAAGTTTCCATATCAATGGGACAACCTTTATTCTTACTACTGCAAATAACCAGTTGTCTAAGTGGACGTTGGGACTCTATATTTTCTTTATACAGCTGGTGCGATGAAATATTTTTTTGTATTTTGTTAAAGTATCTCAAACCTTCGCAACACAGGCGTAAATCCAACGCTGTGTCTACCATAAATTTAAGAATATCACATCTTTTACGTTGTATCACATCACGTTTATGTTCCCCATCTTTGGGATTTTTTCCCGTCTATGTCTCTATTCGTCTTATTTAGAATACATTTTTGTTTGTAGATCATTGACACGAGAAAGAAGCTGCGGAAGAAACCCGGTGAATTTTAGTGATAACAGATGAATACAGCTGAATCAGATCAAAGGCAACAAGAGAGTTATGAAAGGAAACACATTTACGGTGTAGCGTTTACATTTTGCCTGCTGCGCAATTCGCATTAGACAGCTCCTAAACACTCAAATGAAAATACGATGAATGATGTCGTGCCAGACTGCATGTTAAATATTTTTTTAATTAATCAGTTTTTATATGCATATTTCATTAATCGATCCTGGAAATTATTTACCCTTGGTAACTAGAATAAAACTGAGTTCCTATTGTAGTAGATTTCATTTGATCGTATACCTCAATCCTGAACTTGACCGACAATTTTTTATGCGCGGCGTTCTCTCCGAGGAGAGTATCCCGCCAGATGCATCGGCTCTTTCGAGTCCCTCGGAGCATTTCACGTTGCTACCCCCGCTGATACACTCGAGGGAGACAGTGAGTTGTTGCTCAACCGACCTCTTGTCGGGAGAGAGAGAGAGGACAATATCGTTTCCTCTCTTTCGATTCGGATAGGATCCACACTCGTCGCAACCCGCGGAGATGCAAGCCGGGCTGTGGCGGTCTCCTTTGTTCTTCGAGAATCTCACGGAGGCCCCAGTTGGACTGGCAGGGGAGAGAGGAGAGTGGGGAAGGAACTGGCAGAGGCAGAGAAAGGATTGTGCAAGAGGTAGTTAAGCGGTGGCTGAGTCAGGGAAGGTTGATGCTCTGTGGAGAGAGAGAGAGAGGGAAGAGGAGAGTGAATCAGTGAAATTATACGAAGATCTCCAGAGAGATCGAGAAAGTATACAGAGCCAAGAATACGCGGTCGGGGAGAGAGCTTGAAGGAGAATACCGGTTAATTTCGGATCACTGGAACGCATGAAATTTTATCGTGATCGAAAGTGATGTATCAACAATCTAAAGTTTGATTAGTCGAAGGAGATTTTTCATTCCTTGGTAGTAGATCGATTCCGACGAACTTTTTGTTGGTTCGGCCGGTGGGCATAGTTGCTCGTGAAAAAAGTCCTTTTTTATTCGGCATTACTACTCTAAAAGATAACCACGGTTGATAACGACAGTATTTTATACATTTAATGATTGTAGGGGTCGATACTCAAAGTTATCTATCGGCACTTCCCCGAGATTGGAATATCCGGAATATATGAAATATCGGAAATATTCCTTGGAATATCCGAAAATAAAATTAATATATTCCTTTTTTCCTGTGTCAAATATTTGAAACGTCCTAAAATATTCTGTTGTTTTGCGATAGCGCACACTGGTAGAGGAAATTGTTTGCTTTTTGTTGCATTTTTTGGCGTTTTATTATACTGATCTAACCGGAAGCCTTTTAATATTTTATTTACAAAATGTAGTCAGTCATGACTCATTGAAATAACTGTGTGCATTATTAAGCTTTCGGGGGAATGAAAATGTTCCCTTCCATGATTTGTTTGCTCAAATTATTTATTCAAACGTCATTTATTATATTTTTGTTGTCCATCGTTCTTTCTCCATAAGTAGATTAGTATCATTTACCAAAACACTCTTACATAAGTCGCTTACCAAATACCGGAAATCCTGGTAGTGTAAATGATATTCGTGGGGGACATGAGAGTGGGCTTTCATTTGAAAATACAAATTACAGACCTGGAGAATTGTACTCGACACCACTAGGAATTATTCCTACCGTTCTTTATTTCGAGCGGTTCGATCCGATTGGCTAAAAACGCGATCATAATGTGTCTTTTGAAGATTTTCATTCCGCCTACGATTTGATCACTCATTGTGAACCGTCGGATTGAAAATTTTCCAGCAATAAATTCTGATCGAGATGCGAACCGATCGGAATGAACCGTTCGGGATAATTTCGATTAGTGCAAACACATCCCCCTAGATCTGCATTCTAATTAATTTTCATTTGGCTTTTTCATTTGGCAACCGATAGCCAGCTGCAATTGTAAGTGCTGCACCCCATATTTCTTAGCCCGGTTCGTTCCCCCCCATATATCCACATTCATAGACAGGATTTACCTTTGAACCCCGAAAGGGAGATCACACTGATGCCGTAGAGAGAGAGAGAGAGAGAGAGAGAGAGAGGGGTGAGAACGACCAAAACAGAAACGAGATAACGAAGGGCGACGCAATGACCACAAAAGATTTGTTTCGATCAGGAGAGAGCGGCTGGGCGTGGATGCAGGGGACGTGGAATGAATGGAAACGGAAGGAAATGGAGAAGGAGCGGAGTGATGTAGAAGAAACCAAATAAAAACTCCGTCGACAAGGTTTAACAATTGTGAACACCGTGCGAACCGAATGTAAACAGTACATGGGAATGGTGCATATCAATGTGTATTAGTAGCATGATTTGTTTGTTGTTGTTGACACAAATTAATGCATAAAATGCATCGCATAGTTATGCAATGTGTATATATTTGTAATGTCTAACCTATTAACTGCTATTAAAATATAAAAATGAACTTACTTTTTATGTGAATTATATTATAAATGCTAAAAGTTAAAAATTACACAGATCTTCATAGAAAATTAATCTAAATAGCGTACATAATTGATACTCCTCAAATTTCAATTACAATAGGCAAGAGCAACTAAAACAGTCTTTTATGCCAAATTAATTGTACGTCGAATGCCTTGAATACAGTCTAAGAGTGATGCAATCGCGTATAAATGCATGGAACACATTAAACAACCAGAGAAGAAATTGTAAACATTCTTTTCATAGCGGATGGAAAACGAGAAAAACGGAGAGGAAGAGGAGCAGGGACTCGAGGCGTGGGTGTTGGAGAAGCGTAATCGTCGCGCCATGTGTGTAGGAATGGGGATTGTGATGTGGGAGGCGGCCGCAGTGGTGATAGTCCATGGTCTTCATGGGAAAGGGAGGCGTGGGGAGGGACTCGGTGACGTCACAGCGGAGGGGAAGTGCCGCGCCCCTCCCTCGGAAGCTACGGGAAGAGAGAGAGAGGGGGGAGGGGGCGAGTGCATAGGACACACGGTGATGCGTGCGGTGTGTCTCCACGTGGCGTCGACGGGTGTGGTGTGGGCGATATTTCGGGAGGGCAACGACCCCCGCTAGCTTTGGATCAATATAGAGGGAGGGGGGAGGGGCTCGCGGCGAAATGCTGCTGCTGCTTTCGTTGGAGACGACGCGAATGGTGGGAAGGACCGACGAGCACAGGGTTAGCATTGTTGTTTTTATCTCTATGTTGCTGGCAAAAGGCTCCATGATAACGAGTATAATTTATAATGTTTTGGCAAAAATGCTCTCGTCTCCTTCCATTTTGACCAACCGCTGGTTTCCTTTGATTGAGATTTTATATTAGAAAAACGCTTATCATTTACCTGCGGCGCAAATTGCTCAAGAAAGAGAAGGATGCCAATTATTCCCTTAATATTCACGATACAATATTCTATGAATGCGTATACTATGATAATTTGAGTAGTTGCTGGTTTTCTTTGATTGAGATTTCATTGTAGAAAACGCTTTACAAGTACAAGTACCCACTGCGCAGATTGCTCCAGAAGGATGAGACTGCCTGTTACATCCTAAATACTCACGACATTAGATTCTATGACAGCTTAGGCTATGATAATTTCGGCAATTGCTTGTTTCCTCTGATTGAGATTTCATGATAAAAAAACGCTAATGAAGTACCTACTGCGTAGATAGCCAGAAAGAGTAGGCTGCCTATTACTTCCTAAATATAGACAATATCATATTATCTGACTAGGTATGCTAATGATGATGAGTTATAACCATATTTTTTAACAATAAAATTTTTATTTGACGTATATATTAGTTTCTGCGATAATTTTGATTGGTCACCATTGGAATCACGAGTCTAGTTACTCACGGAAAATATTTGTCCCGTTTTAAAATAATAAGAATGTCAAGGCACTTATTGGGAAAAATGCGAGAAAGTAACTTTTCATGTTCTGAAAGTTGTTTGAAAGACTAGATTATATTTTCATTGGAAGGAAAAACGGTTTTATGACCTCATATTACATTGAAGGACATTTTTTCATTTGATAACTGAACCGAATGGGAATATCTGAACAGTATGAGATGGAATTGGATATTTTTTCTTGCAGAAATTGTATACTGACATAGTCATACGAAAAGGTATATATTGTTAATGATGAATAAAGAAATATAATTTAAATCAATCCATAAATCATCAATTTTAATTTACATTGAATGCTTTCAATCGATATCAATCATCCTCATACTAGCCGAAATTTTCGGGAAATTAAAATGTTGGGCTTACATTTAAATTACAAAAGAGTTTAATCATCATACGTTCCAGTGGAAACAAGTAAAGCGGATTTTCCTCTAAGATTAACTCGTGGGTTGGTGCCACTCGAAATGTTTGTATGAGGTAGAACACTCTCCTTATGTAGCATTAGAGAGAAGGAACGGGTAAAAATATGAGAGTGAGGAAATAAAGTGACAGGGATTGATGATAGATATATTGAGTCGTTAATGCTTCTGTCAATTAATCCGAACCAGATCGTACTGGAGCATTTAATTCCACTCAATCCATCGATGACGTGTGCTTGCCTGGGACCGCAGTAGCTACCAAATGAATAAGGCGCAGGGCTGATATCCTCGAAATAGTTAATTTTGATATTAAATTCATAAATTCGTGATAACAGCCCAAAGGTCAAAGGAATGAGAGATCCACCACATCCTGTACTAATTCTTAATTGGCTCTATCCTCTTAATGGGCTAGTTCACCATTTTGTGATTAACTGTCGATTGTGATAGAATTTGGGAAATAAAGAATACTTACACCATTTTTGCGTCTTTCGATCCGTCACCTACATCTCGAACTATTCGCTGTGAAAAATCTATGGCCTCAGCCCTTTAGCAGGTAAGTTGATGAGGTCACGAACTCATATCGAGCGGGTCATCGCGTCTACGCTATTCCTCGGTCTTGGGTGATTCGTTGTTTTTTAAACTGTTGCGAGTGAGTGGATATTCCTTTCCTAGACCAGTTGGTTCTCTCTGAACGTGTTAATGGACCGAAAAATCTCCAACGATATCACCAACTGATGAATAATAGGCGTCAAATTTTGCATTTTTAATTCTAAAGTTATGAGAGAGTGGCTGACTAAGGAATGTATTTTTTGTCTTAACTAATCTTTCCCTATCATCTAACGATTTTTTAAAAAATAACCTGATTTCGGGGTTAAGCCAGTAGTGGATACAGAAAAAAAACTTAAGGGGGCGCAAAATATATCTTGAGCTACTCATACTTTTATCGTAATAAAAAATAACCAAGTTACTTGCAGATTTTAAGAAATTTTTATTTGAACTGATTATACACATATGCAATACAATGCAATCTTATGATATAAAAAAGCTACAGTTGTGGTTCTGCAATGTTCGGCAATGCGGGTGGCCCCGCCCCCCTGAGCCCACCACATGTATCCGCCACTGGGTTAAGCGAGCAAACCCATTATTGTAGAAGTAAACCCTGCATGCGAATGCATGGCACGAATTTCAGAACTTCAGTCGATTTATGAATTATTTTGATAAATGAAGAATAAAGTCGATAGGTAAAATATTATTTTCGATCTCGGATGAAAGATGCACGCGTTTGGGGGAAGATAGGAAGGAAGACTTGCGCAAGAGGAAGAGAGAGAGAGAGAGATGAGAGGGGGTGGGGAAAGGAAGCATTGGAATTGATTAATCGTCTGCCATCGGTAAATGCCAAGGCGGACAAATTAGACGAGAAAGCAGCTGCGAAAGAAACGCGGTGAAGGATAGTGAATGCGGAGGAATGCAGGCGAAGCAGATCGAAGGCGAGAATAATGAATGGAAAAACACCTACGGTGTAACGGAACAGATGAAGGATGACGACCGGGGTCAAGTTGCTTGCCGTCTTGATTTCATTCCCGATGATCACCGCTTTAGGCCCAATTTGAAAAAAGGATGGTATGAAAGAAGGTTGGATTTTTAGAAAATTATACCATTTTTGACTTTTGAATTTATACTGAGGAGTAGTGAATTGCAATTTGGACTCGGAGGAAATGTGGTTTTACGGAAGATTGTTAGAAATAAAATGGACGAATAAATTCCCAAAGAGAATAATTGAAAAATTGAGAGAAAAGATGAATGAATAATGGAAACCTATATTGGACAAATGAATGAAACTTGGCGGGGATAATGGATGGGAAGAATTATCAAGAAAGATTTGGGAAGATTTTTTATAACATGTAGTACCCAAGAGAAACAGACTTGAGATATGAGCTGGCCTCAGAAAGACTACAGATCATTGCATAAGATGCACGGTCGGTCATTCGATGTCAGTTCAGCTTACCGGTAAGACCTTTTCGCCGTTTTGCCTTTAGTGCATTAACCCATAACTGGTACCTTTTGTCACTCCCGTCACGAGCATACTCCCCTTTTGCTGTGAATAAACATTTTTCTATCGACTCGAAGTTGTATGCCTGTTATTCTCATAATTACGTCGCCAAGGGCAAGAATCCTTCTCATATTTAGTTACTAGCCGTACTCGTCAGGGGGCCGCGCCCAACAGCGGATTAGAAACCCTCAATTAAAATTTTTGGGATTGGCTATAACTGACGATCACTATGCACCGAAAATATTTCGGTAGGCATATTTATTTTATTTCTTCTAAGTAACTTTCGCTGCAACCATACAGTCCTAAATGAATATTGATTTTTATCTCTTCCATCACTTGTATCTTCTGAAATAATCATATCATTGCATTTGTGATATTATTTCATCTGTAGAAGCGAAATAAAGGGAAAAACTATGCAGAGTAGTCAATTATAATTACAAACATAACAATTAATGTCTTTAATGCCACACATAAATAAATTCCATAAATAACTATTATAGCTGGGAAGAACTTTCAGTCGCTTTGTGCATAATTAAAACCTATATCACCTCATGGTTAGCGTAGCCAATCCGTAAAAATCTGGCCTTTTCATGTTAAAATTTATCTTTTTTTCCAATTAACTTGTCTTGAATCTATTCTGGTTATAAAAAGTATAATGAATGCACGAGATAGGATTTTAGTTAGAATTTTATCAAAAAAATTGGTAGCAATTTTATGACTATGGAGTAATTTATGCATAGGATAGGAAGGACTTTATTTAAAAGAGGGGTTTGGGAGAAGGGTTGATTAACCCTTTCTAACCCGGAGCTGCTTGTAGGTAAATCAAATTTCAAGATTTTTCATTTTGAAAAATTAAAAATTTTGGACCCAATCATAATTATTGTTTCAGGTAAATATTTCGTCATTACAATTTACACCACAAAATAATGCGTAGTTTAGATATTTCCTGAATAGATAAAAAAACTTATACTTTGTTGATGTCGCTTAGAAGCAAAATTGGGTAATAATGGGTTAAGAGGGATATGTGAGATGTGCCGAAAGGTCTTTTAGAGGGCATGAGCGGTGGGGTATGTAGAATATGCCCTAGGAGACAAGGGGAGGAAGAGAAATTAGAGCCAGAGGGAGTGGATAAGCATGTTTTTGGACGAGCAAAGATTCGGGTCCTGGTGGAAATATGTAGGCGGAAAAAACCCGCACTCATCGAAAGTAAATATAAGATTCCACTGGTGTGAAACTTTTCCACCGTTGGAGATGACTGGAGAGGGTAACTCTCTAAGACTTTGAAAATGATAAGACCACGCCCATGTAAATAGGACATCTTGGTGCAATATGTGGCCGGTAAATAGTCTCCTTCTTCCGAGACCTGGAAACGTTTTTTTTCCAAGATTATCTCGGAGAGAAACCAAGGTGATGCTCTCTGTCCAGTATAGGCCGTCATACGTAGAATACAATTTGTGGTTTCTTCTTGTATTTAGTATATTTTAATATTTAAACTACTTTACCCACTAAGATTATTACGGGAGAAGGTCCTGGGGTAAGGCACCAGTTATTTTTCACCCTATTAAGGTTTATGGCGCGCTGTTCGCGAGTCCTCTGAGCAATGGAACTCCCTCCATATGCAACTGCCTTTTTAAAATGTTTCAGTGTGTTTTTCGTCGTGAATATTTATTTATATATTCGTGATATAACAGAAAAGAAATGGTATCCTTAGGTGCAGGTGAATTTTCTTTATCTTGTTCGAATTGATTAACTAAACAAAAATATTTTTGGAAGAATGGGAGCAAATTCAATTACTTTTGGGGGGAGTCGCTCTTTGTAATCGGAGAACGTGACATAGCCAGTGTGAGTTGTCTGTGGGTGATACCTCCATTTGGGTAAAATGCTCCTTTCTCACCAGTGGTATCGATCGGGGTTTGGTTATGAGTTAGTTCGATGTGGTTTGGTTGTCATGGATCGAGGTGAAGCTCCGATCCATAAGTATCATCAGGGTTCGTAAAAATTATATTACATGGCGTTTTAAGTATTTATTTAATATAAGAAACACCTTTTGGTGTGATGTGTTAAAGTTTTCCTCTATTACAAAATTAGTGTGCCCCACAGTTTAGTCTTTTATAACCGTGGTGCTCACGAAATATGTCTATTTATTTCATAATATTTATTAGAGACTTAAGAACCTCCACCATATCGTGCCAAATATCATACAAGGTATGTAAGAATATTTACAAATAGCCTTCTTCTAATTGTGGTAGATATTCCTGAACCCTTTCGCTCGAGATTACAACGGCAGCGTTAGAACTCACAAATAGATTAGATGACTTTTTAGTGTAGGCTACTAACTTATGTATATTCTAATGCATGTTCCTCAATTTTATTATTATTTCTGACTGCATGTGGTAGTACAATTAGTTAGTATGCGTAACATTTTTATGTCCGTGTCGTGTGCATGTGAGAAACCAATTGCATGGTGCATGCTGGTGATTGATTACCCCCTGCCAAACACCCTAGAGGTGGCTCGCAGGATATTGTGTAGATGTAGATATCCCGTCGCAATGAAAACTGTAAACGTAGTTCCGGTCTCGTTACGAGTTACAAGTTCTATCTCGCTATTGCTGGCGAACTTAGCTGTTTAATTTTCGATCGCAAGTGCGAGGCGTCGCTGCGGATTGTCTCCCCTTTGTCGTGGATGAGCTGCGTGAGTAGGTCAATGCGTGAAAGGGGGAAAGATGGCCGTCCTCGGGAAGGGGTGGGTGCGTACGCGGGGAGGGAGTTATTTGTGCGGAGGGAGGAATTGGAGCGTAACGGACGATGCGGCAGCCAGTGAAGGGGTTGATGGGAGAGAAACATGGTGGAATATAGCCCCGTGTGGTAAAGGGTGGCGGAGGTGTCTGTTTTGAGGATACGGCCTTTGTGATGGCCTTTTATTGCTCGAGTCGTCTGATGCGCTCCCTTGATTTCATGGGGACTTTTGACGTATCACTCCTTTGGAGTCGGTTTACGGGTCATGTATCTCAATGTTTTTATCTTCAAATACTGTCTTGGCTGCGTATATTTGTCTTTGTATTGCAAGGTACGATGTGCTACATACTTTTGAATGATTCTCTTCGTCACGTAGTTCGAAATACTCACTGCTGCATGCAGTGGCGGATACATATGGTGGTCGCAGGGGGCGCACGCCCCCCTCTTTCGGGGCTGCCCGCATGGCCGAACATTGTAGAACCACAATTAACTTTAATATTACTATACTATTAGTTAACTTTAACTTTGTTATTACTTTATCAAACATTTATTATATCATTGACATAAGATATCATTGCCTTGTATATGCTTATAATCAGTCTAAATAAAACTTCTTTAAACAGATCTTAAATTTTGCATGTAACTTGATTATTTTTCATTTCAATAAAAGTATGGGTATTTGAAAATATCTTTTGCGCCACCCCCTTTAGTTTTTTCTGTATCCGGCTGTATGTGTGTGCAGAAACTTAATCTTAGGGGTGGATAAGGGAAAATTTTGCGACAATTTAGCTATCCCATAAATAAGTTTATCTTCCCTTTAACCACGGCCTATTTTGATCGGCCATTACTTTAGATCGAAGGTTGGGCAAAAACATAAGCCACCTCAAGGGTGTTTGTCGACGTAAGCTCCGGGGTACATGCAATACCGTACATGGTAGTCCTCAAGACAAAATATTGCCTTCCTCCATGCTTATATGTGAAAATCAGAACTTCATATCCAAATATTTTTATTTGAACCCACAATCGCTACTCTAGATATAACATTAGACGTGTAAATCAATCTTTCATTATCGTAAGTTTATCCGTGCTCAACATAACAGGTATTCTTCAATTCAATTTATTCAATTAAATTAATTTATTACCGTGGGCCTCTTTGGCCCATGAGATATTTTATACGAGCACAGCAATTCAGGAAAAAGCATTTGGCATAGGTACAAAAAAACAAGACAGCAAGGCTCAATAAATACAAAAAATTAAAAGAAAAAAAACAAAGGAAAAAAACAGCATATAAACTTATACAAGTATGTACATAAAATTCCATCCCCAATGCGGATACCCGGGCATCTAGCCGCACAACATTTCCAGAAATTTTAAATTTGGAACATTGGAAACAATATCACTTATTATTCAGAGGAAATCGTGCTGGTCTAACAGAAAAACGCAGCTCCAATAGAAAATTATATCATGAATACAGAATACATTCTCCCCTCATCACATCAGTAATCAATCACGTCAGCATGGCTAGTTACACTGGGAATTGCCATGAACTAATATGAAATAACTTATACACTTTGGTCTCATATACATGTATTGATGGAGAATTTCTTAGTTCTTTCGGTAGTGAGTTACATATTCCGGCAGCTAACACCATGAACGATTTAATGAGGTGAGATTCTCTATGGTGAGGGATATGAATGTCAAAGTTGTGATTTCTGGTGGGTGTTAAATGAATATTTCTTTTCCAAATAAATCTTTCGCACAGATAAGGCGAGTTACCAGGAGTATTTTGATGTAAGGCAGGTGTTCTTATAAATGAATGCTAATTAATTTATCAAGGTGAATAACTTCACAAAATAGTACTTATGAGTTGTCCCGAGGTAGGGACAAGCTCTAAGGATACCTTATTACTTCAAAGAGGTTTAATTTAAATTATTTACTTTGTATTTAATCAGAATATGCCAAGTGAAGTATCACAATTGTGGATGTACGGGAAAATTGGTTATGAAAGAAGCATCAAGCAGTAACCACGGCAACCGGTGGGTCGTTAGTTTGGAGAAAAGTGTATGAAACATCGCGGGAGAGAAGGGAGGTTGAAGTGAAGGGTGACGTAAACAAAGCTGGAGAGAAGGAAAAGGAGGGTTATGTAGTGCTTCGAGGGGTCAATAGTCAACGATCGATTGTTTGTTGCGCCACACGCAAGTCTTTTGTTTGTTTCCACTGCCATGACGTCAAAAATGGGGTTCTCGTGCCGAAAGAAGGGGAAGTGATTTCGATTTATTCTGTATCTGGCGCTATTTTTGCCAGATTTTATTTGTCATTAAGTTGAAAACATAGAACTCTTTTTTTTACAATGTTTCAATTTAACGGGTGAAGGAACTCATTGCTATTATTATTTTGGGGGGCAAGCCATGGTTTTTCAAGGTGTCGGTAATATTTTAGCACGGAAAAGGTAAATGAAATCAAAATTTTAAGGAAACTATAACAGCTCTTTATTATTTTTGAATTTATTTGCTTGAAAAAATATTATTTTCCTTAAAGACATTTGCGATTTTTGCTTCTAGGGAGGGGAAGCTGCCCCCTCCTGCCCCTCGCTGGGTACGCCCATGTAAACTATATATTTTAGAAATTATTTACCCAATTTTCGTTAATTATGCAGCAACGTGAATGGGATGATAATGAATACAAAAGCGACACTGAGGAGTTTGAATCCACGCAAACATAAGAATATTGAAATTAGTTCGTACAAGATTTTTTACATCCTTTCTGCGATAATTTCATTCCAAGAGAATATGAATAAATCTGGATGATTTGCGTCGAATTTGCTATTTTTTCATTTTGAACGATAGATGGAAAATTGGCAAAGAACAGTATTATGTGATTGTTATACCATGAGAACTCGAATCTACACAAAAAATGTTGGCTTTATGACCATTCATGTATGTACTGTATATTTAAAATTATTCTAATTATATAGAATGCCACACGGTGGTAAAACGCATCCTGTAGCGTATGCGGAAAATAAGTATCGTGGATTTTCTGTGTGCACATAAAATGTGTTGATGAAAAATTTCTCGGGTTTCCCACCGGGTGTGGTATTGGGTTAATTCTCCCAACGTTTCAACGACTAAGTCTGCCATCGTCTTCAGTTTTTTTAATCTTTGTTTAAGTTGAAAACATAGAGCTCTTTTCTTACAATATTTCAAGTTAATGGGTGAATGAACTCCTTGAGTTATTATTTTTGGTGGATTGTTTGCCGTCGAAATAAGTGTGTAATGTAGCGATGAAAGTATTTTATTCTAGTCTAGACAGTCCTACCTAAGTCTAAGGAAGGTGAATGTATACCACCGAAAATTTAGTTCTGTGAGTGTTTTTAAAAATCTTTTTGTGTCCTGTCCTTCTGCCCAACCTGGGATTTTTAAAATGTTATTCTAGTGAAATACAGTAAAACTTCGATTTTACGCACTTCGATTTTACATCAAGTCTCGTTTTTACGCAGCGGCACTCAAGTCCGGCCGGAAAGCATAGGGAATTGCAATGGTGAAACTTCGATTTTACATCTTTTCTTGATTTTACGCAGTTTTTCGATTTTGCGCAGCATAACCCCAGCCCCTAAGAGGTCGCTAATCTTGATTTTACGCAGTTGTCTTTCGGCTTGTTTTGAAAATCCGACTAGAGCAATATGCAGTTAGGTTATTATTTCGTCTCAATGAGTTGCAAAAATGAATACAGGAACGGTTGAAATGACATCGCGCTGTTGAGCGTGAAACTAAATACATACATCGCGAATCTAATTATTGCTTCCCCGTGAGCCCTCTCAGTAATATTTCAGGCTCAATTACGAACGCGAATGTCGCTCTTAGTTCAAATTCGCCGTAGAAGGATATCGAAACCTAAAACACACGGCAATCGCCGTGTATGCGTAACTACTTTTGATTAAGACATGATTGCTGGAGATATTAACATTATCACCTTTCGTTTATTATTCGACTTATTGATCGATGCTGTTTATATCCAGAATTATGAGCTACGGATAATCTATCCCCAACGCAAGGCTTTCTAGAATTTTGCCAACGCTATGTTTTCCGTCGCCCCAGCGAAATATAACGGCGGAATGCGTCGTTAAAAATACTCCCGTGCCAAAATTTTGGCTTCCAAGGTGATCCAAAAAAGATAGTCGTACTTCTAGTATGGACGTAAGTCGATGGTGATTCAACACGATGGTAAAAGCAGCTTGCATTGTCTCATTCCCAGGCTAACCCCACATCTGCGGGACAAATGGAGGCGAGGAAAAATTGCTTGCGCTGCGCGCTTATCAGAACCGACTCAACTTGTATCTCATTGTCAGACGGTTTAAGTTAAACATGGTTGGAACTTGAATAGCTATTAGCTTAACTCCGCTAGGTGGCAAGCATTTTAACGGAACGGGAGTTAATGCCCTCGGAGAATTACTCGCGTCGTCAATCGTCATGTAATCGTTGAAGTCAAATTCAAGACGTGAGTGATAAGGCAGTCCCTTTAAACTCAGGAATGGCTTAGCACCATTAAATCGAAATACAAAAAGTGTCCGGTGTTGTTATCAGATATGGGGAAGCAAAATATTACGTGAAGCTGAGTCACACGGCTTGTGAGTCGAAGGTCCCGGCGCTGAATTCGCGGAAGAATGCCGACAGAGAAGCTATTCCCGGAAGAGTCAATCTACTAATGCTAAAATTTCATGGGGAAATGCTTTTTTAATGCGTATAAATTATAAAGAAGGAAAAATTTTCAGGACTATTAATCATTTTTTATTCATCACGGGCGGCATGACGGCAGTTGCGCGGTCATTTTATTAGCTCACTTAAAAAAAGTGATCTAAGCACCGGAAAAATCTGAATTTCCGAATATCCCGGGTCCTGTGTGCTCCGTATTATCTATGGTATGCTATTTGGAGGTAACCAACAACTGGGGTCATTAGCGCCATGAAGTAAGGGCTGGGGGGATAGGAACCCTATGTTGGCATTAGCCAGGTTGTAATGATAAGCTCAAAAGGGACCAGGACTTAACTTCCCATCTGATGGACAGAGTGGTGCACTGGAAGTGCCCTCCATATTAGACTCAAGTAGGGATAAGGCCATCTCTGATAAGTCTCTGCTACTGCCAGGACTTGAACCCAGGCCCACAGGGTGTAAAGCCTTTGTTATGTATTAGCAAAATTTTGCTCCCTGTTAATGGGGTTAATTTGGATGACTATCCTCAGGTATCTCATTTCTTCAATCTCCAATCTTTGTTTGTCTGCTGGTGGTTGGACGGATATCCTGAAAACTGCTTTTAATGAGAATATTTTCGAAAATTAGCTTCTCTGCGACCATTTAGTATCACCATTCCGAAATTTCTCCTGGGTAACAGAAGTAATCTTAGTGCCAGAAATGCTGGCATTTCAACCATTTTGTTCAACCATGGGAAACACTGTTCAGGAATGCAAAGTTGTTTCTCTTAAGGTAACACGCCATCTTTGGTGTTGCTTTTGAGTAAATAAGATTATTAGGCTTCATTTTCCAAGCAATAATGAGCTAGTGTTATCCTGAAAACTATACTCCTCCTCAATACCAACTCTTGATTTTACACACTTTGATTTTACACAGTGCCCATATTTCGGTCCCTCCAACTGCGTAAAATCAAAGTTTTACTGTATATATTTTATAATTTATGTACCCAATTTTCGTTAACTATGCAGTAACGTGAATGGGAAAAATGAATAAAAAAGCGACACTGAGGAGATTGAATCTACGCAATCACAAGAATGTTGAAAGAAAAAAAATCTGAAGACGATGGCAGACATAGCCGTTGAAACGTTGGGAGAATCAACCCAATACCGCACCCCGTGGGAAACCCGAGAAATTTTCATCAATCTATACGCCGGTAAAACCTAAAATTTTACATAAAATGTGTTTCTCGAAAAGTGATGAAGCCTATTCATGCCATTATAAACTTTTGTAAATAAAGGCTATCTTAATATTTAGCCATTAAAGGTGAAGAATACCTACCCATGCATCATGACGATATCATAGATGAACGTAGCTTCGCTGCCATTTTCCGTCGTTAAATGCTGCGAGCTTAACAGTTAAATCGGACTCGGGAGGTGGGGAAAAATAGCTAGGCCGAAGATGAACGCGAGGGCTCAGGTCATGGTGCTATTTTTAGTGCTCAATTCAGCGTCCGTGGGCGTAAATGTTTTCCTCTTAGAGAGGATGGAGGGAGAGGGGGGAGAAGTTGAGGATGATGGGAAGGATGGATTTTTAGGAGAAGTGGCATCGAGGGGTGGAGCGTTGTAAAAAATGGAGTGCCAAGTAACGAGGATGGGGAATAGCGTGTAAATGGTGGAAGGGGTGAGAAGGAACAGGGAAGAGGGGTCAAGTGAGCGGAGGAGGGAGTGTGAGTATGGAAATAGGCGGATTAGAAAGGCTTAGGGTGAGTGGTTGGGGAAGGAGTTTTTAAGCGCACTCGAGGGTGGGCGGGGAGAATGAAAAGTTTGGACAACTATGGACCACAAATGGGGAGTGGTGAATTCAGAATTTTTAAAAAAGGTAATGAAGGTTAATTCAACCGTATCAGGCGAAACATGATGGAACTCCTTCATGATGTATCAGAAAGGAAAGACAATGGCAGGTTCCACAATTTATTAAATACTGCGACCGGTTGCAATACATAGTATCATCATCAGGCACTTGTAATGGAATTATTTCCACATATATAGTAGTCAAGAGGGTTGAAGGAGTGGAGGAGATGTTGGGGGGAATGGTTAACGGCGTGAAGGATTGGGTGGTAGGAATGGAGAGGTTAAGGGGGATTTGTTAGCAGCGTCAAGTCAGGGGCTAAGTATGAATATTGGGAAAACCCCGTGTGAGGTCATTCTGGTTCCGGCTGCCGCCGCATGAGGCCGCCTTGGTGCGAGGCTATGAGCGCCGCTACGATGCAGGCTGCTAGCAGGTAGCAGAGTACCCAGCTAGCAGGCAGCGCTTTGCTTAAATAAGGATTATTAAACCTTATCAAACGAAGGAAACTTTCTGACCTTAGGCAATTTTAATAGGTGATAATTAAGAAATGTTCCCCTGAGCTCTGTGCCTCAAGCATGCATTGGTAATCTCAGACGATGTAAAACTCCTATCTACTCCTATAGAAACTAGGTCCCTGTGACGTCACGTGGAGTGGCATCGCATGGGCGCCAATCTGGCCTTTTTCAAATGAGGTTACAATTGACCATTAAAATTCGTCTAAACTGGGATTTCTAAAACAAAATAATTTGTATATTACGAATACATAGTGGTGGGTGACGAATCGCAATCAATGTCTTTCGGTTTCTTTGATTAAGGAAACTACCCCATTGAATCTTTTAAAAAAAGGTAATGAAGGGCTCAATAGGGAGTGATATAAGAATGGAGCATTTAGTAGGAGATTTGATGAGAGGTGGCCATGAGGAGATGGTCGGTTTAATTCCGAGGAAATGCCGAAAACGTCCTCTGTCGTGCTCCGGAGTGTCAAATTTCACATTGAATCAGCGGTAGAGTGCGCAACAGTTGGTCACTGAAACTTCAAATATTCCCTGTAGTAGTGTATATATATTTTTGGTTTGGATCCAAATTGTGAGGTCAAAAGGTCAAAATTTTAAAATTTTGCCTACACTCAACAAAATTTAGGATCTTACTCCATAAGTATGCCAATTTTCATGAATATTGCTCGATGGTACGTTACTTAAATTAGAAGTCAAAAATGACTCACGGCCTGTGGGACAATCTGTATACTATGTAGAATCTGAGTTTTTCCCGGCGTATGCTCTGCAGGAATATTTCTCGGGTTTCCCACCGGGTGTCGTATCGGGTTGTAGTTCCCAACGTTTCCAGTCCGTCATCGTCATCAGGGGTTAATTTAATTTAACCCCTGATGACGATGACGGACTTAGTCATGGAAACGTTGGGAACTACAACCCGATACGACACCCGGTGGGAAACCCGAGAAATATTCCTGCAATCTGTATACTAATTCATGATATGGAAATTTCCCAAAATTCAACTCGAACGTATGTTTCTGCCTACGACGGATGTATAAAAATGAGTGCTCAACTCTACTGATATTCGGGAGTTCTATGATAATTTTGGCAACTGATTGCAGTGGTATCATGGTGCCGGAACGCGCCATAACGCCGTTCCGGTACTGGTTAACAAAAGACATAATAGTCATTTACACTTTTGTCAATTCTGTTGCCCTAAAATTTCTAATGTATACATTCGTAACCAAAGCAAAAAATTTCGTAATAAACTGAAAATAATAACTTGTAACAAAAAAACAGACAGTTTAATATTTCACCTCTAAAAAAATCTTAGAAAAGTGCGTTCCGGCACTGCTAATTTTGCCGTAGACCTCATTGCAACTGAACGTAATTTATAGGTAAAACCAATCTCATCGGCTACATCAGGACGCATTTCTCCCAATGTAATGCCCAAAATATTCATCAGCCTCTCAGAAAGAGATTTCAGAACTGTTAACGCTAATCTCATTTTCTCCTTCCAAATTTGGTCAAGCGAGTAGCGTGAGGTATTGCGACTGATCCTATATATCACGTGATCACGAGAGCTGATAGATATTGGAGTGAATCTCACGGAAATAGATTGGATGCTGGACAGAGGGCGTGGGAGGGAAAAGGGGAAGCTTGAGAGGCCGTATGTTTCCATCCGGTGAGGTGGAGAAAAGAAGAAAGAGAAATCCTTTTATTCATTTTCTTTAACAGAACAAAAGAGTAGTGAACAAGGCGATGTTGGGAGTGGTTCGTAAAAAAAGGTGCATGATGGACAGTTTGTCTAAAGAACGAAAGGAAGTCACATTTATGGATACCTATGCGGACCAGAATTTTTTGGGCCTTGTGAGCATTAATTTATGCTAGGGACCTAAATTTATCTAGAATATCCCTAGTTCAGAATGTTATCATTATTTTTTTCTTCCCTTGATCATTCCGACACAGCAACTTAATGCCATTTTAAGCAACAGGGGACAGTTTTGGGTTAAATTTTAAGCCTCATTTTCTTCACAATTACGGAAAACGTCGGTAAATACGCTGATCGTATAATAGTAAAGTGGTGTATGATAGCTATGGAAAAAATAACATGAATATAGATGAACATGTATATCAAGTAGATGTTAATCTAAAAAAAAAAGCAAAAATACTAAGTACAAAGCTGAGGTTTAGTTATGACATCTTTTATTCGAGGTTCTGTGCGTGGCCGTAATCGTAAAGCCTTTTATGTTGATGCTCCTTTTCTTTCCTGTCCCACGTGGAGCTGCTTTGGGCAGTGTTTTTAGATGAAAGCGGCCTCCCTTGTGTGGGACGAATGGGTAGGCCGGTCCATGTCGATACGTATCGAAATTCCCATCTGCATAAGGAAGAGGAAGTTGTGGGAGGGAGAGGATTTTTGGGGGGGGGGGGGTGAGGGGGGTTCAAGGTGGCCGTGAGACGGAGCGAGGGGAGAACCTTGGGAAGGGACCATCGTCATCCCCCGGCCGGCCCTGCCGCCCATTTACATCTAGCGTCCGAGCGAGGCTGCACGTGTGCGCTGGAGCTGGCGGAGAGGATGTTCGGAGGAGTAGGCGGAGCAGCCATGACCCACACACCCGCGGGAGGGTGCAGTCGGCAATGGCCTCTCGGGACACTGTCATGGCCGACCATGGAGGCGGCTCTGCGCAGTGGCGAGGAGGGGGACGCCCTCTCCTCCCATGATTTATGGTAACATTGAAAAGATAGATAGATGGGTATAAAAATATATATTGTTCAGGAAAAAACCATAAGAACAATAATAATAGTAATATTAATAATAATAATAATTTTTATTGCAAATATATTGTAATTGAATTCAAAGAAATTGATAAAAAAATATGAACATAGTATCGTAACATAGCAGCAACTAACAAACCGAACAGTTGCATAAAACGTATGTCAAATAAATTTTCTTAATTTTCTTACAATAATAAATAGATCGTCATGGTTCTGCCTAGCCAATAATAATAATAATTTGTTTATGTATATATGCAAGGTCACAAAAATTGCAAAAACAGAGTGATTGTAAATATATTGCAATTGAATTCATGGAAATTGATAAAGAAATATGAGCATAGTGAAATTCATGCGTAGGTTTCCGCGGCGTTGTTCACGATGACTGCTAATTTTCGGGTTCTCCAGCCGCGTCTGTCGTTTATGGCTGACTATAGTTTCGGAAGCTATCCTGCTTCCGTCTTCAGTCACCTTCGACCTGAAGACGGAAGCAGGATGGCTTCCGAAACTGTTGTCAACCATAAGCGACAGACGCGGGTGGAGAACCCGAAAATTAGCAGTCATCAAATACGAGCATAGTATTTTAACATAGCAACTACTAACAAACTGAACAATTACATAAAACGTACGTCAAATCAATTTTCTTAATTTTTTCCAGCCTTTATATCAACTCACCAACCTGTCTGTTTGTTTGTCTGTTTGTCTGGTACAAATCTTGTAACTCAAATTTGACTCACTTCCTGTGAAGCAAAAACGCTGAAATTTTGCACACTTCTTCATTTCCGATGACAATACATGAAAATATAACTTTTTCTCTCCAACCCCCCTTTAACCACCCCCCAGTCAACCTATAGCCCCCCAAAACATGTTTTTGATCTAAGAAGTTCCAAATGGTCGATTTTCGTGTTTTTTTTTGCTTTGTGTCATATATAAACGTTGCTCATCCCCTGTAATCTAAATATAAAGGCTGGTTTTAAAAAAAAATTTTTATAAGAGCTTATTACAATAATAAATAGATCGTCATGGTCTTGGCAAGCCAATAATAATAATTTATTTATATACATACAAACTCACAAAAATTACATGAACAAAACTGATTGTAAATATATTGTAATCGAATTCATAGAAATTGATAAAAAAATATGAACATAGTATTGTAACAGCAACTACAGACAAACCGAACAGTTGCATAAAACGTATGACAAATAAATTTTCTTAATTTTCTTACAATAATAAATAGATCGTCAATGTCCTGCGAAGCCAATAATAATAATGGATTTATATGTATGAAAACCTTAAAAGAATTGCAAAAATAGAATTGTTTGTAAATATATTGTACTCGAATTCATAGAAAAATGATAATAATAATAGTTTACTGGCACATTTATAATTGCAAAAAAGATGAAATTTTCATCTTCAAAAATTTTATCTCTCTGAATTTACATTTTCATGCCTATATATAATGTCTTCCCATTTCATAATATAACGAAACATAACAAATGCATCTGCCTACGTAATAAAAAAGCAAATGGAATTATACACCAATTCGGATTTGATACGGCACAAAGACTCAAAAATATGGTACTTAATCTTAATGATTTTTGACGAAACGCGTTAGAAATTTTCATTTGTCAAAATAAGTTACTAGAACAGACGAATTCGTATTAAACCAATGCAAATTGACCTCTTTGTTTTGATTAATATCTTGGAAACGAAAACAAAGTATTAATTTTATTGCACCATTGGAAAGGTGAAACTTTTTTCTTCCGAATAAGATCAATGAGATCGATTCTTGTGTGTAAATAAATACCGCTAAAACTACGTATCTTCTTCTCTTTTCTTCAATGAAATATTTTAGTTCTTTAGCTCAACAAACGATACTTTAAAGTAATTGAGGAATTTATACAAGCCTCTTATCTACGAACGATAGACCGATGATTGGGCTTCTGAATTGGACAACAATCAAATTTTATCGTAAACCCAATTTGTTCACCAATATACAAGATCCCAGGATGTTTTCACCATCAACCAGATACCAAATCTTATTAAGTGGAAGGCCAATTGCCTCAGAAGTGAGCAGGATAAAATTTGAAAATTATTCCATCCTAATAATTAGATTTACGGGCATTTATCTCCTTATTTCTCATATCGTATGTGGGATTATTTCGTGCAGGAAAAGGAGTTTTTAAACAATTGTTCAAAATTAAGAGGAAACCAAGTGGAAGTTTTTTAATGATCCCATCTTAGCCACTGAATAAAGCTAATATATGACAGAGGTTGAAATGAGCGAGTTTAAAATCCTCGTAAAGGTGTTAGAAATCCAAATGAATTTTATGAATACGTACCTACTACTGAGCCACAGTATTGAGGGTAAAAAAGAATTTATGCTTGGTGGAGTAATGCCAACTTAATGTTTGTCGAATCTGATCAATTTTCGGGGTTTGGATCTGTCCGTTACAATTCTGGGGAGACAGTTGTCACAAAAAATAATCCAACGTGGCAGGCAATCTCGATAAACCAGCTCTCTCTGCAACACTATTCGGTGGAAGCTTTCATCGAGATTCACCGAGTACATACTGTGATCAGCGACGTGTGTAAATCACTCATCAGGGTAGGGACCAGTTCTTTTCCACCTGCGTAAACTCTACCGTTTATTTCCGAGAAGATCTTTTTCCAAGTAAGATACGCACCCGGGGTTTGTGTAGGTGGGCGAGTGGGGAAACATTTCCGGGTTTTTGACCCTCAACAAATATATTGTCGATGAACCATCGTCTACGCAATGAACTAGTGGTCCACCCTTATTTCAATTATGGTCGCAAAATTTTCATCGCTAAATTTAAGACAGCCTGCGTTGTTGCTCATGGAAATTATGTGATTTATTTTGGACAAATCGATCCGATATTGAGCTCAACTATTCCGTTAAAGCAATTTTTTGCTATATGAGTTGATATCAAGGTAATTTTTCCAAATTAATTTTAAATGCAACTAGTTTCGTTTTGATGGAGATGGAAACGTATCCTAATAAATCGAGTACAAGTACATTTGCACTCTGACTTTGCTGCTCAGGAGCGGCAATTGAACAATTGAGCTTTGAGCTTAATCAAACGAGAGCTTTGAGCGAGTATCAAGAGAATATGATTGCGCAATCTCACCCATTCTGAGATTAATAATTTCAGACAATTATAATTGCAAATTTTCGTCCAACCTTAATTATTTAATGCCCTTAAAAATCCAGAGTATTAAATAAAATGTCGAAAAAGCTGCCCAAAATATGTTTGTTTTTACATAGCTCCGCAGCTACGGAGTTGCCACCTCATGTTCATGGACAAACACGTTTTGAATTGTCTCCCCTACCAACTCCAACCATTGCAGATTACTTCTGGAACACACTGTATGGTTAAGTTTCCGAAAAGTATCACATTCAAGAACTCGATCTCTTATGTAACATCTGTCAGTAATTTCAGGGTCTTAGAAGAGAAAGGGAGCCTCAGGAGTGTTATTTACCTTGGCGTTGAATTTATTGGTTAAAAGCTTTACGCCCGTTGAGAAAACAACTACTCGACGGGGACAGTGGCGGATACACATGGGGGATACACATGGCCCGGCCCCCCCTTGCGGGGCCGCCTTCATTGCCAAACATTGCAGAACCACAATTGTAGCTTTTTTATATCATAAGATGCCATTGTATTGTATAAGTGCATAATCAGTTCGAATAAAACTTTGCAAGTGGCTTGGTTATTTTTCATTACGATAAAATTTTAGGTATTGCAGGAACAAGTGATTTTGAACGCAGTCACGCGCACGGGTGCAATTTTTCATGGCGAACTTCATCCGTTGGTATATTTAAAGTATATGTAGTTCAAAATATCTTTTGCGACCCCTTCTTGAGTGATTTCTGTATCCGCTACTAGACGGAGTTGGATGCATTCATATCCTCTCTACCTCCTATTCTCTCCTTCTTCCGAGTGTCCACATCTCTGGCTTTTTGGGATCCCTTCCACAATCACCTCTCCCAGAATCCTGCTCAACTCATCTCGTATGCATTTCCATCGCAACCGATGCCTCCGGGTCGCGACTGCGCTAATGCGGAGATTCTCAAGCGATGTGCCGTTAGGTTGGCCCTTTCTGATCCACATGAGGCCCTAAAAAAAAGCTTAAGAAATATGTGTGCCCCTCTCGTATTTGCCTAGGTTCGTTTTTATTTTTGTACACGCGGCCCAGCCGTGCATAGTTTTGGAAAAAAATGTATAAATATTTCGTTTCGACCTCCGTTGCTTCCTGGGTCGAAAATTTATGTCCGTGAAGTCCCGAGTGGAGATAGGGCTGGTGTTGTTGGCCCCGGTGGGCAAATGTTTTTCCCCGAAATATCCTCCGATCGTGGTAATTATCAAATTTTTGGGGCATTTCCGGCGTCTATTCTCATAAACTTGAGCATGGAATCCTCCATTACCGATTCCTGATAACCTGCTCACCTGCGTGGACATTGCCCTAAAATGTTTTTATTACCGCATTTTACGAACGCCAACATACAACGGTAAACACATTTATATAAAGAAAATAAGAGAGGGTATAGAACAGGTATATTAGGAATGTTGTTTTTCCATGATTAATAAGAGACTATAACGTCAGCGTTAGAACTAAAAAATAGGTTAGTTGACTTGTAGTTCAGCCTACCTATTCATAAATGCATGTTTGTAAATTTTCTTAGTATTTCTAACAGCATGTTTAGTGTGTTTTAGCTTTATTGGAAGATTTTTCTCATGAATATTTGGCAATTTTTACCTCTTCATGAATATGCACGTGTATTTTGTTAGCATGCCAAACATTTTTATGTCCGTGTGGTGTGCATGTGAGAACCCTCTTGCACTCTGCATGCTAGTGATTGATCACCCCCTGCCAATCACCCTATAGGTGGCTCGCAGGGGTTAATATATATGTAGTTTAGCCTACTAATTTATGTATTCTTGAATGCACGTTTGTGAATTTTCTTAGTATTTATGGCACCATTTCTGTGTTGTGTGTTCTAGCTATATTGGCAGATTGCCTTCATTATTCTTTGTTGAGTTTTGACTTTGCATGAATGTGCACGTATTTTTTGTTAGCGGGCGTAACATTTTATGCCCGTGTGGTGTAGTAGCGGATACAGAAAAAAACTCAATGGGACTTGGAGGGCGCAAAAGATATTTTGAGCTACCATTACGTTTATCTTGCTAAAAAAATAATCAAGTCACATGCAAATTTAAGGACAGTTTTATTTGATTCTTTTTAACTGATTCATCTACATCAACAGAATATCCCGCAAGCCGCCTAAAATGCGTGTGGCATGGGGTGTTAGGACACCAGCCGTATACAGATAAAAAGGACGTGATCTAAGGAAATTATGACTAACATTTATTAAAGTCGTTTATGGTTCGGGGGAAAAACAAATTACCATATCTATCCGGATTGTTATTCTATCCGGATATCTATATTGTATATCCATCCGGATAATTGATGGATGTTCGGCAAAGCATATCTCTTAATTTATCGCATCTGTCGAACCTGGAAATACAGTGGGGCTCTAATATTATGTTCCCCGTGTTGCTCCTAAAGATATCCATTCTTAATTGTTCAAGCAATCTAAGCCTCGCGTGCAGCCTCTGAGTCTCCAGCGGCTCCCAGCCTAATTCACTTAACATCTGGTTAACGTTGTCTGTACGCCCGTATAGAGCGTTCCACATTTAGTTGACAGTATGGGCTCTTATGGAGAATCGTTTCCCATGTTAATCTCCATAAGGCCAGGAGCGCGGTGTTGTCAACAACAGCACGAAAATTTAAGTTGCGGTATGCACTGATTAAAAATTTTGTTCTAATGTATAAAAAGGTGCTGCATTCATTGGCGCCAATAGTTTTTCGATAAAAATTATAACAAAAGCTATAAAAAACATTTCCGTAAATTTCCGTCAGAAACGTGTATTTTTTTACTTTATCTTCTTCTCGCAATTTCTGCCTGACCGTTGTCTGTATTGAATTGAATTTTTTTGCAAAAATTTCTTCACACTATTTTCTGCTTGAAGGTCTTCACCAATTGCACAAATATTGAGTTTTAATGTTGTTATGCCGACGTAACACACTTTAGGACAATAAAATTTTGATTTTTTCAAGGTAAAAAGTAGTCGCTTACTAACTTACGTTTCTTACGTCGTAGGTCCCTATATGCTGCGTACCAAATGTGAAAAACACTACAACGTTATTTTTGGTGAAAAAATCATTAACTTACATCAATTCTGAAGCGAGTTACAAGGTTTTTATCTTAAGAAAAAATATTACGGTGCCGCTGGGCGGGCTTCTTGCTTTTTCTTGCGCGCAGAGGGAAAATTCTCGGGCGGAAAAGGAGTTTTTTGTCAATGCATACTATGAAATGTATTTATGTATTCCTTTGATATCCTAAACAGAGAATACCTACTCATACGTCGTAACAGCAGTGTTTTTATCTGAATACATTGATACACGAAAGTAAGCAAGCGGCTTGGAAGTAAGACTCTTTCGCCTTGGGTGTTTAGGTCCCATCGGGGAAACCAAGAAAAAGAATATCTCATAATCTGTACCAAACACTACCCCATCCAGTGCACGTATTTACAAAAGGGGGCTTGGGTTTTTTCTGAGTTCCTTTCATAGGGTGCCATAAAACCTGCCCCAAAAGCGACCCAGGCCGAAGGGGCAGAGGGAAGAATTTACGAAGGCGTTCAGTTTGTCATTGCATTTTTTTGGAGTGAACAAGTGTTAGGTGGTCTGCTGAATTTGAGAATTGTGAAGTGTGTTTTACACTTATCTTTGCTGTAACACGCCCAATCAATATGTCCGATACAAAGAAGAGGAGAAAAGGTGAGAAGCTCATATAGCCGCGAAAGACGATTGGTGCTCAAAGTCTTCTCGTACATAAGGAAATCTCTCAGCATTAGTGAGGCCTGTCGACAAGCTTCGAAGGCTACTGGGTGCTAGGAGTTCACTATTTACAGAGTGAGAAAGGAAAGCTCCCGTGGTCCATTGGTAACTCCTTCAAAAACTAAAGAAATTAGACATCCTTACAAAAATTCGAGGGCAGTGATTTCCGACGGTTTGGTGAGATCGGGAATTAGAAGGAAGGTACATGAATCCTTCGTGAAAATTATTCCTCCTGCTTTAAAATCCATCTGAAACCCGGTGAATATGGATAGTATTCTCCCAGATTACAAAAGGACAACACTATATCGTCTTCTTTTGGACATAGGCTTCGTGTACGAACGCAGGGGGAAAAGAATCATCCTTATCGAAAGGGATGATATTATTAGTTGGTGGCACAATTAAATATATAAGGTAGCTAAAAAAATATCGTCGCGAACTCAGGAGGAGTGTATTTACAGGCGAAAGTTGGATTAATTTTGGACAAATAGTGAACATTAGTTTGCGAAACAAACAATTAGAAAATCCGCGTCAAGCTTTCCTTGCTGGACTAAATACTGGGCTTGGCCCCCACTTCCCGAGGAGGACGATTTGCAATTATACACGCAGGAACGGAAAATGGGTTCATAAAAGGAGCATCGCATGTGTTTCTGTACAAAAAGAACTCAATGGATGAGCATGAAGAAGTGGGTGGCGAGTGTTACGAGAGATGGTTTGAGCACTCACTTCTTGCAAACTTACCCGAAGGATCAATTATAGTGGTAGATAATGCCTCTTATTACTCAAGGAAATTGGAATCCTTGCCTACTACAAGGTGAAGGAAAGAGATCATTAAGGAAATTAGCTTTGAAGATGTCAGCTTGAAAAGAGATCTTTAATTTACAATAAACCAAGTACGGGAAAATTTTGAAAAATTAAAGATTGATGATGTCTTATACAACGTCGCCTTTCATGTAATACTAGCTAGAGCCAAAAAATATTGCATAATATGGAAGGAATAGAAATTTTGTCTCATTCAGGAGCGGCTATAATTTTTATTATCCTTCAATTTATTTTTATTTTTTACATTACAGATTATTCATTATTCAGTTTGTGCATTGAATAAGTACGTACATGAAATAACAAAAGACTTTTCCTTTATACTGCAGCAAAGGTATTGTAATATACGCTAAAACATTCCTTAATTTACGCAGTCTTTCGTGCGATCCCTAACTCCTTTTTGAACTAAACCGTTTTGGCGCCATATTATGTGTGGTTGCATACACAGTTAGGATGCCTGCCGGCGGAGCGGAAGCTTGGCAACACTGTTATCCATAAGGCCCGTACTGTCAACTAAATGTGGAACGCTCTATAGCAGTTTTTGACGAACCGCGCAGCCTTCCTTTGTATTTTATTCAGTTCGCAGATTAAGTCTTTCTGCACCGGATCCCATTCGCTCGTTGCATATTCAAGGAGTGGTCGCACGAGTGCGAAATAGCATCTTTCTTTTTCTTTCTCATCCGAAAATCTTCCCACAATACGCTTGTTGAATCCTTATTACTTCAGGGCTATGCCGCAAATATTCCTTACATGTGTTCCCCGCGAGAGGTTCGAGGTTATCGTAGCTAATCGATTATAGGCATATACAAGACAATGCCAGCTTACGACATAAAAAAAAGTTAAAAATTGAGGTTGTTCAATTGTTGTTCGGCAATGCGGGCGGCTCCGCAACCCGCCCCCCCCCCCCTCTGCGCCCAACATATGTCCGCCACTGGTGTGTTTTGCATGTGGGAATCCTCTTGGATGCTGCATGCTGGTGATTGATCACCCCCAGCCAAACTCCCTAGTGGTGGCTCGCTGTGTATTTTGTAGATGTATTAAGACTTCGCTTTTTAAGCTGAGCAATCGTGAGTGGAAGTAAGAAAGCTCACGAGAAGATAAGGCTGAGGTAGTGCGAAGAATGGAAATGATCTGTGAATTGGAATGGACATCACTTATTTGCATCTCTTTTAATACCGTTATAATTTCGTGCGTCAATTTTTCATTGCTTAAAAACAGTTATTCTCCCTGTCACGTAGTATTCAGTGGCGTCTTTATTGCCAGCAAAGTGTGACATCAAATTATTCAGTGGCGATTACTCACTGTAGCCGTCCAGTTAAAAATGACCAGGAGAGCTTTATAGCTTGAGAGAGAAATTTATCGTAAGGAACTGTGACACCAGAATTCCATA
Organism: Ischnura elegans; assembly: GCF_921293095.1. Lineage (NCBI taxonomy): Eukaryota > Metazoa > Arthropoda > Insecta > Odonata > Coenagrionidae > Ischnura > Ischnura elegans. The sequence goes on along the minus strand of NC_060248.1, from coordinate 97,703,282 downwards.
ATCTACTACTGCGGTGATCGTAGATAAATGAGTAAATTATGAGATTATTTTTGTGGTTGGGTATTGGACATAAATCGAAATGGTCGACTAATTTTTGTAACTTGCGTTATTTTCCTCTAATTTTCTAAGATGTCCGTCTTAGATTTCATTGAGAACATACAGTGTAATTGTTTTCTCTCGTCTCTTTTTGGTAATCTATCCCCAAGGATGCTTAAGCACTTATACAGCTTAAACTAGACTCTTTACCTGATCATTTTTACACTCTGAAAGTTGTTGGCCTATGGAAAACTACGCATAGATTTCATATTTCGTTTCTTATATTTTAGCTGTAGACTTAGGTATCGCTGATAAAAATTAACTTAACATACGCGTCGAGGATAAATTTAAAATAACACCCAATGGGATAGTGGTTTGAATGCTCCGTTGTTCTTACAAATAACATGCAAAAACAAAGTGCTCCTATAGCCAATTTTTGCTACCCTCTACTTTTATATTGGCTATAAAATGTCTATAGATAGATTACGCATGGAGGTATGCGAACCGTTGAAAACATCTAGAAAATGACATAAATTTGTAAAGGTTCTGGATTAAAGAGTCATGAAGTTTCCGGAGGATTTCACTAAGGAACTTTTATTTGACATTTTCCCACTTTTTGTTACCCTTTCAAGGTTTTTCGAATGGATTTCATTAAAATTACTTTAGATGTGGGGAAATTCTCATTTTACCGACCCAATCTGAAGGCTTTTCACTAAGTTTAAATTGAACAAGGATTTGCTGAGGCAAATTGTTTCGTCCTAGTTGTAATCACGTAATTTGTCAAAAGAAAATTGTGATAACTGTCGAATTATGCCATCTGATAACACTGAAATGCGTAGATTTGTATTGGTGCTAGGATGCGACTGATTGGGAAAGCCATTTACAGTATGAGGTCACTAGGAAAGGGTGTAGAGAAACCAGTCATAATCTTTCTCCTTCTCGTTACAGTACGTGCCAAGGGGAATGGGAGTAAACATACCAGCACATATCCTTCATATTGTTGACCTAGGTGATCTTAACTTAGCACCCAAATACGGATTCGGTCTCTTTTGAAAAATTTTAAATTCTATCGGGACTCTGACTGAGACCTTAGGGATGAGTCTAAATGAAGTGGAATGAGAAAAAATTCCCTGAATAAAAACTCAAACTATAGACTTTTCACTTTTCGGGCTTTTGCGTATACTACTACGTTCTCCAGGATCCTTGATTCCTATAGCAAGTAATCGGTCAGTGCATTGGCTCGGAAATCATAGGTCCGTTGTTCGATTCCTGGTCCGAGGAAATTTTTTCTCATGACATTTCATGTTAACTACACCGTCATCCATGGGGCAGGGTTGAAGTATACCACATAGGGATGAGTAGTACTAGTTATCGACATTCTAAAAAAAAAAAATACTTGATCTATCATTTTACCGCAAAGCAACGCCTAAATCTATTTTCCCACCGAATCTCCATCGCTTGCATTTGAATGTGTGGTTGCCGACCTCGGTGGCGACGGAATAGAGTCCTCGAATGCCAAACAAGAGGTCGCGGGTTCGAGTCCCGCCTGGAAAGGTGGTCCCTATCAAGGGAATGGTTGGTTGTTCGTGCAGGTAAAATTGTCGATGTATTGAATGAATCCCGATTTAAAAGGCCATTGTGTGCTGTTTTCGGCAGAATGGAAATAGAATATGAAATGTTTCTTTTATTCCACGTGCTTTCTGAAAAGCCAAGGTTTTGAAATTTTTTTAACCTTGTCTAGATTTTGACACTTGCCTTCGGGAAGCCAAAAGTCTATAATTCACTCACCCACGAACTCCCACCTAAAAAAAATTAATCGCTTCCGTTTAAAATATTTGTTTTATCTCGCGTGACCTTTGAAAATGCAGCCTCCCTCGTCCAGTTTGGCAATCGGGGCCCTCTCCGTCGCGTGGCTGTGAGGTCAGACGATGTCTTTCTATCTATTTGGTCGCCCTCCCGGTCGCACGCTTAACACAAAAGCCCAATGACAAGGTGAAACTCAAGTTCACCGAAGATCGCCTCGTGAGCGGTTGAGCTCGTGCGGAGGGAAGGACAGCATCGCAGCGGTGTGAGTTCCACTCACGAATCACCGTGGCTCTCTCCACAGAACTGCATATGCTGAACGTTTAGGGTCCCTTCTCTCGCGAGGCCACTATCTTGGTCAAGCTGCCACGACTGGTCTGTATCGCACGAGCCTGCGTTGTGGCTAAGGTCGCTTCTATGGGGCGCCTTGTACTTCATTGCGAATCTGTTATCCTGATATAAATGTTACACGCATCTAAATGCAAACCATACACACAATTCATTATCTTCGAAGTTTTATAAATTTTCGTTAAATTCTGCTGTTTGATGCCTAGTTTACTATGTTCTTGGTTTTAAATTCTTATATAATCTACCAATGGGAAAATTGTTTCAATCTCATAGGCTAGAATAAAAAGTAGTCATATGGCATGTGCAGTTCACGAGAAGGTGGCGGTAAATTACTCTTCAAAGGAGCGTCTTCCAATTTAAAATCACATTTTCTGAATGTGCATTCTTTGTTCCCTTTCATCACCTCAGGTGATGTCGATGTGGTCGTTGCTGTAAATTGATGCGTTGCTATAAATGAGATCTTCTAGGATGTCAGCGATATTTCCCACTTTTCCAGACGTCTGCTCTTTATGTTTGCTATATATAACTACGCATTAAGAATATGCCAACAGAATCACCAAATTGCTAAGCAAGATTGCCTACATGTACCAGATTTACCAATCGTTCCTCGGAGACCCGTTGTTGCTTTGAAGCAACGCGAACTTCGAGTCAAATTCAAAGCCAATAGAAACCATATCATCCGCTTGAGTCTTTTATGATGGTTAAATTCAGGAATATATTTTAATAAATATGTGATAAGACAAGATAAAAAGATAGTCAATGGAAAAAAATCTCTCTAACTACCAGGATGCCAGCGAAAATTTTAAATCGTTCGGCATACCTCATTTCATTCTCCCCTATCAAAGCGAAATTTTTTAACCAAGGATCATTTTGTGGAGTGAATATTAACTCCGAAGACACAGCTTTCAAGCAGAATTAAATCTGTCTAAATAACATGCATTCCCTATGAATTTCAGGTCCTTGAAAAATATGTTGCATAGAAGCAACATTGGTCGCTGAAGGGTTAATTACATTATACTAAAAAAATATGCGTATACAGCGAATATGGGAATTGTCGTGATGTTATTTGCTAACCTTTTCATGATGAGGCTTGTGCTCGCACATATTAGTCGCGGCTTCATTTGTTTAAAATTGATCTTTTTTTAACCCTATATTATTTAAATTGAATTTTATTAGAAAAATTGAGATAGCTTCTCTTGATCCAAATTGGCGATTGGCTATAGAAGACCAATCTTGGCACCTGTTTAAACTAGATTTATTTAATTAAATCATGATACCATCATATATCATGAATCATGAATTTTATTTAATTACGAAGCTTAATTTAATGTAACTGTGAGTACTAATTTAATTTAATTATGATATTTAGGATTTACTGTCCAATTTTGTGTTCTGGGACCAGAATTATTTTTAATTCGCCATTCCTTCAGCAGAACCCATTAATGTTCCTCCTTAAAATATGATTTTATATTAGACTTTATGCAAATAAAATGCAATTTAATCTCACAAGATTTGTGCTGCAATAACACAAAGCCACAGTTGTTTGATTGCGTTCTCATTGTTAGGTTATGAAGTGACTAGACACGTTTTTACGCGCAGTCTACTAACTGTAAGCAACGATATCCACGAATGTCGACGGCAGTGCACCTATGATTCCCACACCGAAAACCTGAACCAAAACTAAGACGTGACTCCTCAATGCCAGTGTCTAGCAGTTGGTTATCATAATCCGAATTATAGCTCGCTTATGATTACGTAAACAACCAATTACAACAATCCATCAAAACGATAAACAACTCCGGTTCTAACTTGTACTAGTAGTGCCATGACCCTTGAGTGCGATTGGCCAGTTGGGGGATCGGGTTGGTGTGGTGGCTAGAGTGTTGGCTTCCCATGCGGCGGGCTCGGGTTCAAATCCCGGCAATGGCAGAGAATTTTCAGAGACTGCCCGATCCCTGCTTGAATGTTTTGTGGAGGACATTTCAAGCGCAACACTCCGTCCGTCGGATGGGACGTTAAGCCATGGTCCCCTTGGCGCCTTTCGTTAAGAGCAGGCTAACGCCGACGCCGGGTTTCTCTCCACCCTTCCTTCCACACCCTTCCCTCATGGCGCAAATGACCTCAGCTGTCGTTCGCCTCCTCCAAATACCATACCATACGCGATTGGTCAGTTCGCGACCACCGTTCTCCTGTTTGTGTTCAAAATATGAGTGCCCCAATGCCTCATGCATCTAGTGGCCGCAGGCCGAACCTTTACTTCATTCAACCATGCTTCGTCCTTGGCGTGCGAATCGAAACTAAACCGTTTGGAGGTGAAGTTCGTGATCCCTCCGTTGCGAAACATTATCTGTGTTTCGATTCGACCCAGAGTTTTAATTTAGTCTCAACGCGAAGTAGTTTTGACTCCGATTTCGTTTTAACCTTGAGTTTAGCTCCTCGGATTTAAATCCATTTCGTTTCGTTCCCACATTTCGCGCCCAGAAACGAAACTTTTAAAGTTTTACTCGTTTTTACTTTCGTTTTATTTCAATTGTCATCCCTGGTAATAAGGCTAATTTGAACGAATCTTCGAGAACATGTTATTTTCATTAGATACAATAATATCAGTTCCCTTAGGATACCTCGATATCCGCCCTCTATATTCTCACAGTCATTCTCAAAAGAATATCTGCTCGCAGGAATTATGTTTTTTGGCGTATAAAGCAATGGAGAGCATTCTTTTTTAGTAGCCAGAGTCAGTGGAGTAGTGGGGGGGGGGGGTTCTTCTTGTTACCAGCCTCCCATTGAGACTTTAAACCATTATAACCCAATGTTGCTTCTAAGCAGCATCAAAAATGTATACATTTTCTGTTCTATTTAAGAAATATCTCAACTACGCATTATTTTGTGGCGTAAATTGTAATGAAGAAAAATTTACCTGCCATTATAATTATGATTGAGAGCAAAATTTTCGAATTTTCAAAATCAAAAATCTTAAAATTTGATTTCTCCCTGAGGCAGCTCTGGTTTAGAAAGGGTTAAAAGAGGCAACGAAAACGAGTAAGATGGCCTCAAAAAATAACATTTAATAAACACTCGTGCAAAATTACTATTGGTGAGTCCTAAAAATCACGTTTTAAGCATATAAAAAAAAAAACGCAAAATTTTCCGGGGGAGGATCCTTATTTGCCCTGGGGTGTTTTTCGTGTACCCCAGAAGTCCCCGAGGTCTTTCTTAACCCCCCCCCCCCCATTTAAAAATCCTGGCTACCCTAGTGGCCAGAGTACCTATTAATTTAGCGTTATATAGTTCATTTCAGGGTTGAACATTCCGTGTACTACGGTTGATGGTTGTGGCGTCCCAGGCGTACAACGCCGCGGCTCGCCGGAGGGAAAACTGGGAGGGATGGATTGTGAAAGAAAGATGCTGGAGGATATGTTAGGGGAGGAAGACGAGGAGGAGCTAAGGAGCAGCATAATGGGACAGGTTGCGTAGCTCGAGGGTTCGTACACGTGAAGTCCGAACATTTCTCCCCCCCGCCCCTCTCTCCTCTTCTCCGAGGGAGAAGGTTATTCTCGGATCGTGAGATCGAGAACTTATTCCTCTGACCTTCCGTTCCTATTTTATCCAACTGCCCGCCCTCCGCCTTCTCCTGAAATTTCGCCGCCAAGGGCAAATGCTTTCCTACCTGGTCGCGCCTCGGTTCTCCCCTTAAAAATTGGATGGAAACATGTCCTCAAAAAAAAAAAAAAAAAAAAAGTAGAACCTCCTGCCACCCATCCTCATCCCAATCGCCTTCTTCTTCTCCTCTTGTTTTTCCCAACAAAGTTTTTTTTTTTTTACTGTGGGTTACATTGTTTCAAGCGAAAATTCAAGCCGTTTCTCTCTCTGCGCCATTCCGACACATAGTGGAAAATGGATTCATTTTTCACCAAAATCTTTAATCATCAATCTATGAATAAAATTATAACAAAAAAAATATGTGTTGAAATTTTTAATGAATACAACACATAAATGAAACAGGAATGTATCCTAGCTCACAAAAATTATGAATGAATGAATGAATATTTTTATTATGCTCCAGGTTAAACCTATGACAGCAAAAAATAGAAAATACAGTAAATGTTCAGCTATTAATAAAGGACATTTTGACAAAAATTTGGCATTATGGACATTATTGCTAGGCTAACAAGTAGTAGATATTTAGACAAAAAATGTAAGATATTCAATACATACTAATAACACAAAAATATAAGTTTTAACACAGACCATAATGAACACACACATAAATAAACACACAGATATACACATTTATGTAGAGAGTTTTGATAACATCACAACTTTAAGATGATAACTGCAAAGAGTTGAGGGAACTTAATTAAGCCCCAGACTTCAAATAGCAGCCTCCTTTAAACGACTGAAGTGATTGTGACGTCTTTATATTTGGCGGTAGAGAGTTCCAGAATATAGATGCTGTTGGATGAAAAAATTTGAAATACATATTGGAGCGGGCTTGAGGAATTTGAAGGTCAGAAACACGGCGGGTGGAAATTCCAGTAACTTTTCTGCGGGGGATGAATAATTCGTACAGGTATGCAGGAGTCTCGTTTTGGAATAAGGAGAACAGAAAATGTCCCAAGATATAATTCCTTCGGCAATGTAGAGGTAATCAATTCAGATCAATATAGAATTTGGACAAATGTTCATCTCTACGTAAATAAAAAATAAATCAAACACAGGAGTTAATTAACCGTTGCAGACACATTTCAAATACACTAGGTAAGTCGTAATAAACTAGTATACAGTAATCAATAATGGGGAAGATAACACATGTGACAACCATAATTCTCGTGCAAATAGGAAGATTTCTTCTTTTGTAGTTTCAATAAATAAAGAGCCTTATTCCCTTTATTATATACTTCAAGCACATGCTGATCCCATGATAGATTGCAGGTGAGCGTGAGTCCAAGATATCTTACTGTTATTTATAATACAATTATAATATTATTATCTGTTATTTATAATACAATCTTGCAGTCTTCCAAGATATCTTTCAGTCTATCTATGCGGAGTCTTATTTGCGCACTTATATCGTGTCGAGTTATCTACTTCATTGCGAAGCTGTTATCCTGATGTAAATGTTACATGCATTTAAATACAAACCATACACGCAATATATTATCTTGGAAATTTTATAAATTTTCGTAAAAGGGTCAAGCAGGTTATGATGGTGAAAAGCGCCCCCAGATATTTTGAAAAATAAAAAATATACACGTAAAGTGCATCAAAAATTATGGGTTTCTCCAAAGTTTCCCAAAGGGCAAATGCTTTCCTACCTGGTCGAGCCTCGGTTCTCTCCTTAAAAATGGGAGGGAAACATGTCCTCAGAAAAAAAACCTCCTGCTACCCGTCCTCATCTCAATCGCCATCTTCTTCTCTTCACTTTTGTCTCAACCAAAGTTTTTTAGTGTGGGTAACATCGTTTCAAGCGAAAATTCAAGCCATTTCTCTCTTTGCGCCATTGCGACTCATAGTGGAAAAGAGATTCATTTTTCACCAAAATTTTTAATCATCTCCAAACATATAAGGTAGAGGGTAGCCATATTTTTTCATGTCTAGTATTTTATAACCTATTAACCTTGAATGGAAATCTCAAAAGGGAAAACTCATAAGGAAATTATGCAGATTTCATTAGCATTAATATGAATTTAATTTTTTATTCTTTTATCTGTTTAGTTTAGTTTTACATTATTTTACTATCACCACTGGTCATTAATCCTAAGATTGGTTTGACGCAGCTCTCCACTCAATTCTCCTATCAGATAATCTTTTCGAACCTACTTATTTCTTTTCTTTCACGTCCTTCTTTAATTGTTCCATGTATTTCATTCGTGTCATTCCTTTTCTGTTCTCGTCATCCAATTGGCCCTCGGCGATTGTTTTCATCAGGCCATCATGCCTCAAGATATGGCCTATAAGGTTGTTCTCTCTTCTTATTTAGGGTTTCATGAAGCTCCTCTTCTCTCCTACTCTACGTAGGACTTTCTCGTTACTTGAAGCAGTTTTATCTTATTACAATTTGTGATTATTGAAGCATATTCGGTCATAAGTATCAAGAAATATAATAAAGAGAGGTGAATACTAACTATATTGGTAAAATTTATATTTCACCTCAATATTCTCATTTTATGTCACAATATTTCGTACTTTGTGGCGAAACGGGAAGATGTGAAAGAAAATGGTATTGATGCATTTAATTCGTCGAGTTAGCGGTAACATCTCCTGACTCACTCAAATCATTACGTGAAGTATTACATCTGCATCTACATAATACCTTGCGAGTCACCACTAGGGTCCACCAAATTCGTTCACATTCATGCAAAGGCAAAACTTGCCAACGATCAGTTATTCCTATAGTAAATCTATTCTATGTTAGAACAATAGAAAAATAAAAATATGCAATGAGTCGTCTTAGGAAGTGACGTCATTAATTTTATTGATCAAGATACCGTTGCTAACGGTACGAGGAAAGAATTACATTTTAAATCTCTATGTTTTGTAGTATATTTCATTTATTTTATTATTATTGTGGGACTGAACTGTTTGATAGCATATCAAGTGATACACAAGAAAAATCTTTGATGTGACCAACAGTGTTTCATTGAACACAATATAATTAAATTTAAAACATTTGAGAAGAGTTAGTGAGAATGTTAATGGATGGTATAGTTTTGGCATGTTGCTTCGAATTGTCTGTGGCCTCTTTTTACAAAATATTTTCCGAAACGATTGCTTGCCTTGAATTTGAAGCCATGATGAAATCAGCAGAGTGCAAACTGCAGGGATGAGAACCATAATTTTCCCAGGAATTGGGGTAACTTGCATATTTGAGTGGTCTTTTGAGAAAGGATTATTCTCTGGAAGGATGATAAAATCAAAAAATTGAAAAATTTGGAAAATAAGCATCGATTCAGATTCTGTTGTGCCCTCGTTTTTATAGACTTCTTTTATAGGCACCATGCCTTAGTATCCGGTGGAGTGGTTTATTTTACGATTTCAAATTTTTTTAACCTTTTTATTTACCACGTATTGGGATTTCCGTTCTCATTAGAAACATTCGGCTATTGAGAAGGAATCATTATTGAATAGGGAAATATTTAGGGGTACTGAAAATCAAACCATCCTAATGATTAATATTGATTTGATGAAAGAAATTAGTGACTCATCATAATTCCTTGGTAATCAGTTTCCACATCAACTAATGTACATTATTATGGCTACAATGTCCGAATTATTTGGAAGGGGAGCATAAAAGCTTTGTGACTTTATACCCAAATGATGAGCCGTAAACCACAATAACTAATCCACCATCCTAGCATGTCATCGCTAGCAAAAAATATTCAAAACCTGCTCACGCACTGGAAGCCTGGTGACTTCCATGGGGCTTTTTTGTAATTTATGTTATCTCACATCAACTGCTAATGTATGGTTTCACCTCCATAATATTAGTTGGGTATGAGTGGCATGAATTTTGATAGGGGTCAACGTGCATCCCACTTCCTCTTTCGACAGAAGTCAAGAGGCCATTGCCCCTCGCTACCCTGCCCATCAGGGGATGAAACTCATTTCCAAACCGCAAGCTGCGCGTCGAAGAAACCCTTTCGAACCCTTGCACAACCCTTAAAAAGGTACGTTGAAAAAAAATGAACCCTCGGCGCCCTAACTCTTCCAACTGGACACTTACTGACCCTGGCGGCCATTAGGTATCCTCCCAGTATTTCTAATCTCCTCCCTTCTTGGCCCCGCTTCTGTTTCCCAGCGTCCACTGAGTCTCACCTGGAGGGTCTAACTTCCTAGCACCTGGCCCTACGATGACCTTCACTCTCCCTGGACTTTTAAAGGTTTCCCTCCGAGCCTAGAGAGAAAAAAACTAGAGAAACATTTGACGGACACTAAGGCTAGATCCTCATCTGATGCAATAGGGAGCTAGCTGGGCCAGCCGGACTTTTCCATCCTGTGCTGCTGCATTCGGTTGTTTCCGAGTGATACAAAAAACTGCCTTTAAAGCCACCGATAAGAAAAGGATTTTTCCAGTTTCGGTGCGCTCACGGCGAGGTCCATTGTCAATCCTAAGATATTGCGTACATTGGAGGTGGGGTAATTGTGGGAATCGTTCCATGACTTACGCTAGTACTCTAGGTTGAGTAATCAAGCACCAGAGTCAGCTGAAATCATACTGGACGTAACGAAAGTTAATCTTTTGACTCCAGTAGTTCGGAAGTGCGGATTCATAGTACTCGAGTCAGCTGAAAACATAACTAGATTCAACAACAGTTAATATTTTGACTCTAGTAAATCGCTAATCTTAAAATACTTATCTATTACTTGGGCGTAAACCTAATACTCTATTTTATATTACTATTATTAACCCTTTAAGCTAAAATTTCAGTTTCATATGGTGTTGGTCATCGACGTGTAAGCAGCGCGCCGCCGCATTCTAATTTTTAAAGTCGGCGCACAGATTTACTTCAGAGCGATGTCATTTAAAGTGCTCTTTGGATTGAGAAATAAAGTTTACGGAAAGAGAATTGGAATAATTAGTTGTAATATGGCATAATGAAAATCTAATGGTGCTCACTAAGTGCATTTCTGTAATACAGGTTATCTGACGTGAATTCACTTTTGATAATTACTCTTGCGATGAGAGATATTGAAGTTCGACTTCAGGAAAACATTAGCTAAAGTTCCAGATTCGAAGCCGCAAACCAAATATAAAATCATATGAAAAATATACGGCTTCGTTATAGGTCGAATCGCAGCTATTTTATCAATACTTTACCCTTCAGTGTTCGGGAAGGAACGGAACTTTTTCACCTTCACGTATATCTACTTATATTATCATATATACTACCACCACTTTTAATATAAGCTCTAGGTGATAGAATTTCTATTATTATAATATTATATATCTCACTTCCACGTTGTAATCCATGCATAAATGCTACCATATTTTTTTACCAGAAAATCGGTGGGAATGCGGTGTATTTTACTCATCCTTGAAAAAACTAATTCTCATCCTGATCCGATATCATTAGAGCACTGGTTGTATTGATTTTTTCCGTCGGCAACTGTCAAAAGACAACCGATATCCACTTTTATCATTGATGTACGCGAGCATTGAACGGATAATTTGATGAGAGACGAATTGGAACCTAGAACTTTAGCCGTCCATAACAGCGAAAACCTTGAGCGGAGCTTTGGGATGAGTCGACGAGACTGGCGCCGTGGGAGGGGTAAACGGCGGACGTTTAGGGGGTCACGGGGTACGAATGAGCTCCTATATCTATTTCGTTTGCTCGCGGAAAAAAATCGTCTGTGGAATGCAGGAAGTGGTCATTTTAGGATCGAAATGATCGCGTGTGAAGAATGTCAGCCTCATCGCTGGACACCCAGGTGTGGTGAACACAGCGATATCAGTGAGATCAAGCATGCTGTTGTAATTGTTAAGTTTTTAAGTGAAGTCTTAAGATTTGGCAATGGCCCAAGCCCTGCAGCCAGTATGGAGTGGCATTTATAATAGTAGCCCATTTAGTGGAAAATAACTTATGTGTGTCGGATAAATGTGATGATTTCACGGATAAACGCTTACACGATTTAGGCTAGCATCCAGTTGAAAGTCGAAGGTTTTGCGCTTGGTTTTGACTGCTTGAGAAATTAAGAGCTTATATTACATATCTTCAGGGCAGCACAGAGAAAATAAAAGAATCGCATTGTATTCTCAGATCCGGATGGAGCAATAAAGTGAGATAGATACTTTGCTAAACGAACAAGTAAAGGATTTCGTTTTATACCCGAAAAAGGATGGACCTGACGCCGCGCCGTATCGAAACCGGTCGCAAATATATATTTTATTCTGTGGAACAGCAAAGTCTTTTTTTCTTACCCTTTGTGTATCATTAAGGAGTTCCACCATGTTACGCCACCCACCATCGCATTAATCAAGAATGGACCTGTATGAATGCTAGAAGTCTAGAACGCATTCCTGCAAAAACTTTCAGAAACATACTCGTATTTTTGTATTTTAATACTAGTAAAATCCTGGTGCCTAAAAACCTCCCGATTTACGCTATTTAGGAGGCCAGCGAAGCGGTATGTGGGCGCAGATTTAATATTTTCCTGCAAAGAATCTCGCGGTTTGTGACTTAATTTGTGCTTGCTTATTTATCCTAGATTCGAGAACCCGCTGTTGAAGCTTTTAACGCGGTATTTAAATCGGTTATTTTACTCTTTAAAAATGAAAGTGCCATGAAATATTATCGTATTAAGTATTCTTGATTCATACTGGTTGATTATTTTGACCTACATGGGCACACCTCTTTTTCGTGAGCTCATATTCACTGATTATAATCCCTCATTTTTCATCTTCAAAACCTATAACGTTCTATATTCCTAGCTTAGATCTCTCAATTCTCCAACGCTATCATTTCACTATCATGAAGGAAATATTTGTGGCATTTAGACGAGATAATTATTTTTGGATTTCAAGTTATTACAACGGATTTCACCAATTTTATATGAATTTCTACACGGTAAGTATTTAAACAATATAAATATAAAAATGTAGTAATATCGAATAATCCAAAAGCAAATGCTTACTACATTGGTTCCTGTAAGCAATAATATGTTCAGATAACCGCGTTGTTTGAGTTCAAATACCAAGTACCCGTTTCAAATACACCAACGAAAAGGTATCGCCTCATTGGCTCTCTACTTTCGGCAAGGGAAGTGATCAGGTTCGTGGTTCCTCTCCCCTTTTCTCCTTCACCACTTCGAAAAATCAGGTCCTGCCTTTAGATGGACAATTTCGTGCTTTTGCTGCCATGGCCGTTAATCTCTCCTGCTGATATCCGGGTTATTGATCCTAAGAGAAGAACACAAGAGTGCGACGCACGAATTAGGTAGAGTGGTTGCCTTCATGATTTCCCTGCCAAGGAATTAAATTTCTGCTCTCAGTTTTTATTGCATTCACCACTTTAAATTTTGCAGGATAAAGCTCGTCGTCTCCATGCGATGCATTTTCTTAATAAGGCGACGATTATTCTGATGAATTTGCCCTAATCATGCGCGTAAGCTATTGATTTACCCAAACAAACATGCATGTTTTTTTCTGTTATATATAATCCTACTTTAAATCCTAACTTAAAAATTGGTACCTCAATATTTGAAGTAAGCTTTTTAAGTGGCGCTTATGATTCCTGGCCTGTTAATAATATAATATTAAGGCCTGTTTACACGGTGCCTCAGCTCGTATAATTCAACTATATGTATTCAACTATGTGGAAGCCAATTATATATAATTCATACTTTAAATTCCAACTTATAAATTGTTACCTCAATAATTGAAGTTGGCTTTTTGAGTGGCGTATATAATTCGGTTATTAAGGCCTGTTTACACGGTGCATCAGCTCGCACATGTCTGAGTCCACGAACACGAGAATGAACGCCAAAATGCACCGTGTAACCACCCAACTTGTGGACAGAAAATAAGCCTGTTCTAATTTGATTCATGCATTCGCATATCTTCCGTTCCGGTTCATCAAAATCGTTCATTCAATCAGGCATCATGTTTCTTGATACTTGAAACCATTTATATTCCAATGATCACCAGTTGTTATCAGATAAAACTGCATTACAAAATAATATACCAGGGACGTTTTTTTCAACCTCCGATCGCTCGGCAAAAACAACACTGTAAGTGTCATGCAGGTACTTCGTGCATGGAGCAACTGCGTATAACACGTTGTTAGTTTAAGGTTAGTGGCAGTCTGATTAACTTAACTGCCTCAATTCATTTTCCCGCCACGTGAGCGCTGCGTAGCGTTAGCCAGAAAACTCGCCGAATGGCTTCAGCATTGACATGTCTTGACCTTTATCCCGGTAAAAGAAAATTTTTGCGTTAATGCAGCTGCTCAGTGTGAAACATTACGTCCATCCCCATTAAAAAAAAAAGAAGAGACATGCTGACTTCTGGAAGTGTTCTGATCCATGAAAACGCCCGTCATCTCAGCGCTGATGCAGCCCAACTGCTCCTTGAGCAATTTCAATGGCACATTACCGATCATCCGCCGTGCAATGTCGACATAGTCCCGTGTGACTTCCATCTTAAAGCTGAAATGAAGATTTGGCCGGGAGGGATGCATTTTCAAATGGGCGATGAGCTTCAGAACAAAGGCAAAATTCATTGGAAGTCGTTGGCGGCAACATCCAATATGTAGAGGTATAGTAAAGCTTGTCCGTCGGCACGACCAATTCCTCAATCGCCGAGGCGATTATATTGAAAGTATAGCATAAATGTTATCAATATTTAACTATGGAATAATTTCCAATCGATCACTTCGTCATCTGTTCAAGTGACATCGAACCTTGAAAATAAAACGGCCCTCGAAATTCTAAACTAATGAATTAATATAAAAGTAAATTTATATCCATGCCTCCATTATATCTGCATATTTTTTATATTAGTTTCAGCTTCTGGTATTTTCACTCAAGATTAATGTTAAATCATGTGTGTTAAAGTATTGTGTAAATAAGGCTCGTCATTAGTAACTCCCAGTTAATATATAAAGCCGCGTATTTTCTAATAATTTTGTACGACGATTTTGGATCCATGGTTTAAACGTGAGCATGGATCATTTTATCGAAAAGGGTTACAGCTTCAAGGGACTAATTAAATATTCCGTCTTTTTCTTTGTCTCAATTTTTTGCTGCTCTTGAACCCTTCGGTAACTCCAAAAAGTCTCAGCTTTACGATATGAGTGGTGAATATGTCGGTAACAAAGTAATTTAGGCATTTCCCTCTCAAAATATTTTGTTGTCGGTTTACGGTACAATCATATCAAATCGGAAACAGAGACAGTCATTCATCACACTATTGCTCTCCCGACTCAAAGAAATGTACACTAAAAATAATAATAACAACACATCAGTCGTCCTTTAAAACTTACCCTTTGACTAGTATAGAAACTCGCGGAAGTAACCCTGAGGATGTCATCATGCCTGAAGTGAAATATTACCGGAAAAACTGGGAAGAGAAAGCCTTATACAATTGATGAGGCCTTTTATTTTACTTTTGTCGGGTGATCTTGAACGCTGTGAAGGCTAAACGGGGACTCGTGCATTTTCATTGCCACTCCAGCATCTGCAGTGCTCTGCGTGATGCCATTGAGGAGCAGTCAGCTACATCTACATCTACATCTACAAATTACCCTGCGAGCCACCTCTAGGGTGTTTGGCAGGGGGTTTGGCAGGGGGGCTAGGGTGTTTGGCAGGCTACTTGACTTTGAGCCTCTAGGTGAACTTGTATAGCAGCCTTGAGAATTGAATCATCGCCGGATGACAAGGCGTATTTCCTGTGTATCGTAACATTTTCATTCATTATTTCCACTCCTGGATTAAGAATTCATTTACCGCTTCTTCCAATATGTTTGCATTAGAAGGGCTAGATAGATTAATACTGATAATGAGGGAATGATTGTATGCATGGCTTTTGGTACAAGTAATCTATTGTTCATCTTTACAGTCGTTGAATTTAGAGACCCCTGAAGCAGTTAAGTGGGAAAAAGAGAGATTTGGATCGGTTAACAGCAGATCGTAAGGGATGTTTAACTAAAATGCTTTTGATTTCCTTCGAATCCACCTGTAGGTGGACATTGGGAGATACAAAAAGATCGGAATGAATTGTTTGCGCTGAATTTCTTCGCGGTAAGCCCCAGGTATAATTCTAACCTTGCTTAGGTGTACTTATTTTTATCGCTTACAGTTATGAAATTTTAGATTTTTATTTCGCTCATTATAACCCGATGTTGCTTTTAAGTAGCATAAACAGTATGTACATTTTCATCTCTATTTAGGAAAGATTTAAACTATGTTTTCTTTTGTGCTGTTTAGTTTAATGGCGAAATATGTAGCTGCCACAATGACAGTATTGATTAGTAAATTTTCACTTTTTTTTAGAATGTGAAGCCTTGAAGCTTAATTTTGCCCAGAAGAAACTCAGGGCTATAAAGGGTTAATTACAGTACAGTCTAGCGTTACATGAAGCGAAGAATGCGTGGTGGGAGTTCACAATACCTTCACATGATTGTACGTCTTATTATAATATTCAATATCTGATGACCATGTTTTGCGTATGCAAATATAGTCAAATATGGCCCGTGTGCAAAGGCAATCTCATGGCAATACTTGTATATTTCACTGCCGTTCACGCGACAGGGTTAGAAATATGACGTATTCCTTCTCTTTCACATGCACCTTGACCTGTTACATTTATTTCAATCGGGGTTTTCCTTTGCCGTTCTCGCCATCTACCACTAAAAGTATTTGAGTTTTATTACGTTGGGAGTGATTAAGTTTCTCTCTATCGATCTAAATTTGTGGGCATCGAACATATACTAGACGAGAGAAGAAATGGGAGAGAAAGACAGCGGAAGGAAATTGTTCTGGGTGCAAAGGATTGAGTGGAGAAGAAAGCTGTGGAGATGAGGGTGGGGGGAGCTCGTTGCACGTGTAGCACGAGGGCGTGGGATGGGGACATGTTGATGCTCTCCCTGAGAGAAACCCCGGGGGAGGGGGGGGGGGGAGGGGTGAGAGGAGGGACCCCTCCCCCCCAAGGTCACCGTGCATGGCCGAGGGAAAGAGTGCATCCGAGGCAGCGCGTGGCCGTTGGCTAGTAGTGGTGGTAATGTAGTGACGTGAACGGAAGGGGAGTGGAAAGTTGGATTGGGATGGGAAGGCGAAGGCGCTCAGGGAGTCAGAGTAGAAGCCTTAATCTTAATAATCACTATAGTCTCAGGCTCAACTTTGTGGAAGTTCATTTCAAACAATTAAAAAGAACAAAATTTGTATTTATCCACCAATTTATTTTCGTGGTACGACTACATCTACATAATACCGTGCGAGTCTAGGGTGTTTGGTAGGGGGTGATCAATCACTAGCATGCAGCATGAAATTGGAATCCTATATGCACATCACACGGTCCAAAAAAATTCACGCATACTAACAGATTATACTACCACATGCTGTTAGAAATAATAATTAAATCCAGAAACGTGCATTAAGGCAAACACAAGTTAGTAGGCTACACCACAAGTCATCTAATCTATTTGTGAGTTCTAACGCTGCCGTTATAATCTCTCATAGATCTTGAAAAAAAAAAGACATTCTGAATCTGTCTGTTCTACAATCTATCTCTCTTATTTTATTTATATATTCTGATCTTCAGTAGTGTGTTGGCGTCCGTAAGATATGGTTAACTTCGTTATAAAATACACTGCTCTTGAATTTATCTAAAAGGTTTAGTCTATTTTTCAATCTACGGTCCGACAGAGTTTCCCATCCGAGTTTAAAGTTTCTTAAACTAGTTTCTAGTTACCTAAACTAGTTTCGACGCAGCGGCGTCATCCTCAGGTATAAAGGTTACAAGCAATCATGATTGCTTTATTGCTGATTGATTGTAACCTTTGTACCTGAGGATGACGCCGCTGCATCGAAACTAGCTGTACCGCGAAAATAAATTGGTGGATAAATACAAAGTATGATCTTTTTAATTGTTTGAGTAAAAGCTTTGTTCTCCAACTTATTAGAAACAAGGAATATCCCTTACATTGCAGCACAAACCGCACATTAATTGCGATACCGATATTAGAGTTACCAGTAGTGTAGTGGCGTCACTATGGGGGTAGGATGAGGGGATAGATCCCCCCCAAAGCCTCAGGGAAAAAATATATTTAAAACTTTCTCTAGTTTTGAAATATAATAAATACATCAGCTAAAAAGTTCAATTTTTATTGCCAAAATGATGTAAAATGTATTTTCAGGCTTGTCATTTTTCAAAAATTTTACCAGATTTTGCCTGGGGGGAGAAGTCGCCCCATCCCCCCAAGGTATATTCTTAGTTACGCCTCTGAGTTGTGAACGTACTGCGGCAGTTTAGCGGTTGAGTGAAATAATTCCCCAGGGCCGCACTCTATCATGGGCAATGACAGGCAGGGGCGCAGCCAAGAATTAAGGCTGGGGAGGGGGGGTTTAGGCGCAACTGATACTGGGGGGTATGGAATACCCGCCAGAGTTTGCGGAAGGTGCTGTCCTCCACCAGAAATTTTTTAAGATAAATGGTTCAAAATGGTAAGTTTTACAGCTTTCTGAAGGATATTTTATTAATACTTACACTATTCTAATATTAATATTTATTCAATTAAGTAAAATGGATTAAACTTAAAAATTTGTACGAGCTCTGTGGAGGGGGGTTTTATCTCTTAAACACCACCACTCCCTGCGCCACTGATGACTGGAAATGGTCATTGAGAAGTAGCGTAGTATTAGGGGGAGGGTTTAGCGGATATTTTGGGGCCCTTCCGGGGTCTATGGATGATACGCCAGCGCAAAGGGGGTTCAGGAAAATATTGGAATTTTTGGTGATGAAAACGTGATTTTTAGGATCCAAAAACAGTAACTTTATACGAGTATTTATTAAAATAAAAAAGATAATATAAATTAAATGAAGTAGTAATGGCTCAAGGTGGCGTTTTAACCCGGAAATCTCCCCCAGTGCTACGTCACTGTTAGAGAGAAATGTCGAATAGGAAAGGAAAAGTCAAAGAATGGTCATTCTTCGTTCTCGTATTTCGATTACTTTTATGCCTTTTCCTACCCAATGTTTTTTTGTAACCCTTCCTGGCCCACTATAGAACAAAGCCTTTAGGAATTATTTCACCCGACAAATATCAGAGGTCTTATGATAGTTTTATTTTTTTATCACAACATAGACAAAACTATATTCCTTGCTGGTGTTTAATTTCAAGAGAAATTTTAGCTTCTCTGGACGAATGACTATATCCAATGAAATACGCTATTTTGAGTTTTTTTAAACTATCGGACGCTCCTTTCAAGTTTACAGCTCCATGGTACCCTAAGTCAAGTTAAGACGTATAGTGTGTTACAGTCTAATACACAGCGACATAATTTTGCGTAAGTGTGAAGTTGAAAACTTCGGAAGAGTGTCAACTGCGAGCGAGTGCGCATCACTCCCTTTGTGATACCACAAGTGGTATTCTGTCCGTTTGGTGACGAACTACTTTTTTAGCTTGGAACCCACGCTGCTACCTTGATATTTTCAGGGTTTTATATTTATAACATAGCCTTGTTAATATACACCGTCATCTCAAATGTAAAAAATTATCATATGAGAAAATACCGAGGTAAAATTTTCATAATTGAGATAGAGGAACATTTTTTAAATACTTTACTCACTATTCCCAGTACATTTCAAGATGATTGTTAAAGTTTTAAGCGATAAATGCGTGATGAAAAAAACCTGGTCAATCAGTAGTGAGGCTTCCCATTAAAGAGGCGCAATTCGACTTGAATCTGAGAATAACACAATTTTATCTCAATTACAAGTGGCAAGGAAGAGAGTTTCGAAGGTCATTTGAAGTGCACTTTATTTGACATTTTCTTGTATCTAAAATTTGAAAATTTAACCTTATCGTTTTCTCATTTGTGTTATAACAGTTTTCGAGGTGCCAGCAAATTTTGACAATAGCTTCTTAATCAATATTACGGCATGTTACGTTTTCACTTCTCAGAAAATGGTAATGAGAGTAATTTCGCTTTTCTCTGGCATGATTCATGTATTTTTTATGACTCAGGATCTCAATGTTCTACCTTTGACGAATTTATTTTTTATATTCTTTAAAGATCTTTTTATAATTGGAGTGGTGGATCAATTAAGCTCTGAGTTTATGAATTTAGATTTAATCACAGCTAACTGATCTCTAGGCCCAAAATGGCACAATATATTCAATGCTTTAACTATGTGGGACCAAAAATAATTTTGCTCGCTACCGCCAGATCTGATTGAAATAACCAATGATTTAAAGTTCATAAAATCAGCCAGAAATTGTTTATAACTGTAGATTTTGAGTTTTTCTCATTCATATATATTATATAAATTATATATTATATAAATAAGAGCTTCCGCTAGTACACGAAGAGTGATGCAGGGATATTATGAAATGTTATACTTTTTTCCCTTCCTTCGTGTATATTTTCCATTTTTGGACACACTGTCATGAACATGTTTTTTTATGTGTCTATTATATATATTTTTTGCTTTTGCACTCCAGCATGTGGGGGTAAATTTAAAAAAATGCATGCAGCACAGGCCATTTTAAAATTCATTTGTTAATGAGTGAGTCGAAAACGATTTGATGGTCTCAAAGGGCGTGTAATTCCAAATATTTGCTTTAATGCTAAGTTCATGTATTATTAGTATTGTGAGTAGGGATATGCGAGTAGTACTTTTTTATCTCGAGTCGAGTTGAAAATTACTCGCGAGTATTTAGTCGAGTCGAGTGTGGTAATTTGTGAACCAGGCAATACAACAATGCATGCACCAACAGATTAACATCTTACCGAAAGATAATGAGGAAAGGTGATGGTAATTGTGTGAGAATTGGGAGAGGAACGAAAAAAATGCGTCTTAAACAGTTGCATAAGCACAATTGAAATTAATAAACCTCTTGTAATATGCCGTAAATTTCAATAATATATGTATCCAAACTTTTGGGAAGAGCCCCAAGTAAATGCATTTGCACAATTGTAATAAATACTATTTACACGAATGAATCGGGTAATGTTTCATAATTTCAAATACTTATACAGAAAATCCAATTGTTTTACAATTTCAGACAACGGGTTATGACTCCCCAAGTTACACTATCACGGCCAGCAGAAAATTTTCTTTCGCAACACACTTATGTGGCTGGACATTAGAACGACTTTAAAAACAATATTATCGCATGAGTTGCATGATAGCGTCCCCTGTCGGCAGATTTCTGAACCTAATGTCGTCAGGAACTCTGTAACCAAAAATACTCGACTCGACATTCGTAATAATAGTCGAGTATCGACAACTCGACTCGACTCGAATTTTCCAGCACTAGCACATCCCTAATTGTGAGGAATTAAAATTATTTGAATAAAATTTTAACGGCGTTTGAAAATGCTTTTGGAGAGGGGTTTAAATGTAGCAAAGGTTAAGATCTACGGAAGGGAAGACGGAGTGCAATTCGTGGAGGAACGAAGAGTGCCGTCCTTATTGTGAGTGTTGCGGCTTCTCCGCGCCATACATTTCCCCGTGAGGCAGTTTTCCACGCCATCGCCTCCCGCCGAGAAACTAACGAGTTCTTTGATATATATGACCTATCTGAATGTACGGAGTTAGCCTACGAGCCGTCCGAAATGAGAATGTGGGATATCGGGTTGAATGTCTCCGGTTTTCGTTATTTGCTGGGAACAGATATGGGAGTCTCATATTAGATAGCCACGTGGAAAATCAGGTTGTTAAAGACGGAGAGAGAGATATGACTTCTTCCTTTATTTCACGATTTGTGGTTCTTTAAGACATCCGTGTGAATGACATAAATACCATTAGTTTGAGTAAAAATATATTATTTGGTCTAGGAAACTTATAGTTGATATTGGCGTTTGTCTCGTTTAACTCGTTGCTTCATTCCAATGATTGGCTTTCTTTCCCATGGTTTCCTCACACTGCTGAGGATTTTTGTTGGGGTTGTCCAGAGCCTTACCCATGGTTTGAGCCTCAACATCAATAACTAAACGCTTCTCCCATTGGTCAAAGTGTTCCTATACAAATATTGATACACAGAAAACAGTTGACTTGGAGCAGCATGCTCCACAATTTTTAAATCTCTTGAAAAATCCTGGGACTAACTTGCACTAAGTCAATTATGTGGCTTAAGTGGTTTAGCAGTAAGATTTTAAGTGTACATTCCATCCTATAAGTACCCTCAAGGGCACCAATGAGAACCCCAGGGGGGTCCTTAGAAGGTTACAACCACCGGGACCGGGACCCGGTACTACAACTGATGCGCCCGCGCTCCCGGGGATGGGAGTGGAAGGGAAGGAAAAAGGATTGAGGCGCCGCCGCGATATGGAGCCCGACGACGCCTCTAGAACGAAGGATATTTACACATCGCCAGGGTAACACCTTCTTAGCCGATTTCAAGGGTAATTGGCTTGGGGGAGTTTAACCAGCAAGTGCTTCAATGTACTGCTTTAAAAAAAATAAGCCTTGCATACGAATGATGAGAGATGTCAGCAGGTTTACTCCGCTGTGATAATAAAGCTCTAAAATGATGGAAACTGCACATTTACCATATTTTAGTATTTAAAATAAGTCTGACTATAAAATATTAGAATTTCTTCAAAGGTAATTGTTTAAAAAAACTAATAAAATATGCTGATGTCTTAGATGGAGCCAGAAGGAAAGTCGTTATCGAAAATCTTTCTGTTGGTTAACCCGTTTCTTTTACCATTTTCTCACCGCATTTTCTCATACAGTCGACAGAACCCTTATAATACCCTGAATTTATCTGAGGAAACCGTATCCTCACTTAAAAAGTTGAAAATCTTTACTTGGTCCGTGTGGGGCGCAGAAAACTTTTCCAGACCCGCCTGCGGCCGAATAATCCAGTGGATGCACTCCCTGCGTCCTTTAATTTTTGGTATTCCGTTTACCCTTTCAAAATGCGGTCAATAACTGGGACCATCGCAAACACTCAGCTTCGACCCTTGAGTTTCGAGACCACCGGAACACACTCCAGTAGCGGTCACTTGAATGGTATTCACGTATTCTTCGCTTCATTCCTCTCTCATAAAACGATTCCGTGTTCTATATAATCCGTTTTTTTCCGTGAGGTGGGGGGGGGGGAGTGAGGTGACCTCGCGCTTGGTGGTCGGCATTTATTTACCCTCATGTTGGGCGCGCAGGGGTTTGTGGGGGGGGGCTAAGAGTGAAAGCAAAACAAGAAGACAACTCTCCCGATGCCAAGGGGGTATATGGGATGCATTTTGAGAGGGAGGGTAGGGTTTCAGTTGTTGCCCGAGCGCGGAAGAGAAAGAAGACAAAAAAAAATGGTCGGTGGACTTTCTCTTTCTCTCCAGGGTCCGGACCCCACCCTAAGGGAACTCTCCTTCCCCTTATCTCGCGTGGGAACCGATGCTTCCACGGTTACGCATTCGATCCGGTCTCCCGTGGACCAAGTGGGAAGGGTTGAAGGGTGGTTTTTGGAGACTGCCCCTTCACGTTCCTGCCCCCATTTCTCTCCACCACTCTCTCTCTTTCCTGAAGGATTTAAGAAGACGCATCACTCTAGCTTGACCGGTCGCATTTAATCTTTTTCTATCTTAACGTACCTACAAATTTAGTTCAAAACTTATCTGGAATTTTCAGTGCATAGAAAGAAAATTGTAGTCAATACTTCCTGAATCTCAAAGCTGATAATTGTATTTCGGTATTTCCTCAAATACCAATTTTTTTATTAATTTCAAAAACCCGAAAACAGCACAATAAGGCCTACTACTCCATCACCTTGAAATTTTCGGTTCATTTAAAGGTATATTTCAGGTAGTATTCCATCT
This sequence comes from Ischnura elegans, assembly GCF_921293095.1. NCBI lineage: Eukaryota > Metazoa > Arthropoda > Insecta > Odonata > Coenagrionidae > Ischnura > Ischnura elegans. Next base: position 97,679,615 of record NC_060248.1, on the reverse strand, counting down.
CAAAGTTGAAAATTTAGCCTCACTATTTCCTAAAATGCCAAACTTATTTATTTATCCTAAAAACCCCTGGAAACAGCAGAATCATGCCTTCACAAAGGAGACTTCAACAACAACTAACAATACGAGGGGAAAATAAATCACCAGCACGCAACATACAATAGGTTCCCCACATTATGCATCCAAGCATGGATTACTATGCAAGGTAATTAAAAACACATAACATTAAAGAAGACGGCATTTACCAGGTTTCACCACATCGTTGTAGTAGAAACAACTGTTTCTCCTGCATTCTCTCCTCCGAAATGTAGGTCGCCGTTTGCAGCAGAGACAACAGATATTCCTACAGTTCGAAAGAAAGAATGCAGGAGAAATAGTTGTCTCCACTACTACGACGACGCGGTGAAACCCAGAAAATGCATTCTTCATAATCATCGCACCGCGGAAGCCGTCGCATAAATTTATAACATTAGAATTTTATTAAAATAATGCGTGCATATTCATGCAGGTGATGCGAGATTCCGCATAGAGTGCATCGCTGTATGCAACCCGTGTTTATAACGTAAATACAAATATAAGATTTACAAACTCATGCTTAATAAAACTCTGGGCATGTCGCCGCGGCAATTTTTGGGTGGCCCCAATATTTCCCGACTGATGCTGTTCGCTTTTTCGAGAGAATGTGATAAGTAGCAATTTTTACTCATATACATGGGTATCCGTGCCAGAATGCGGGGGAGCGGGAGGATACTACTATATATATTAATAAAAATTCCTACTTCAGATTCCCTTGAGAAAGCGACCAACATCGGTCGGGAAACGTTGGGGCCACCCAAGAATTGACGCGGCGACATAGCCCAAAAGTTTTTATTTAACATGACGAGTACCCGCGAAAGCTTTAACGAATAATTAAAAAAAAATTAGCACCCAATTAATATATGCACATGAAAAAATGCGGGGTGGATGACTGTACATTTATATACCGACTGAAGAATCCTCTAATATATTCGTGACATAGCAGGTAATACAGGCAGGCAGGGGAGACTCCCGAATACTTCTTAAGTACTCCATGGAAACCTACCTTAATCGGTAGAATACTTCGTGCCGTAGCCACGGAAGGATCCCATGCAAACCGTAAGGGCTCCGAAATCTCCGGTAAAACCCCCGCCCCATTTCAAAATCCTGGCTACGCTACAATATATTTATGATATTTACCCTGAAAATTTCAGAATGATAGTCACAGAAATTTAGGCAGTACGTCAGGCAGTGCGTTAGAGGAAAACGGATACAGAAGTACTAAGGACATGGAAGGAGATTGCATTAGCAAAGGAGGCGTTTATGAACAGGAAGGAGCTTTTGAGAGGTTCGCTATGTAAGAATTTAAAGAAATGGTTAGGGAAGGGTCTGATCTGGAGTGTAGCGCTTTACGGTGCATAATCGTGGACACTGAGGAAAGAAGACGCGAGAAGACTGGAGGGATTCGTGATGTGGGCATGGAGAAGAATAGAGAAGGTGAAATGGACAGAGAGGAGGAGGAACGACGAAGTGCTGGACACGGTGGGTGAGGAGAGACAACTTTTAGATGAGATACGGAGGAAACAGAAAGTATGGACGGAGCGAGTGCTTAGCGGGGAGGGGATGTTGAAAACAGTGTTAGAGGTTAGAATGTTAGGTAAACGAGGGAGAGATAGGAAAAGAATAGGATTTTTAGATAGGATTGAAGGGAGTAGGTCTTATTGTGAATTGAAGAGGGAAGTGAATGAGAGAAGGGGAGACTCCCGAATACTTCTTAAGTACTCCATGGAAACCTACCTTAATCGGTAGAATACTTTAATAATAAGTCACAGAAAATGACCGATCCGGCGGGTGTGATGCATCCTCTACACGCTGTCGCGCTGCGGGGCTCACGTTCAAGCCCTGCGTCCGTGGTGTGAGGCGCAACAACTTTTCAAGTATCGGAGACCCCACCTTTCGCGGGGTGAAATGGAAAGAGAGATGCGCTGTCGAGGCCTGATGGGAGAGAAGGAGATGGGATAATACTTTTTTCTCTACGCTTCGCAGCGCTCTTTTACACGGAGTGGGCCCATGCGAGGTCCGAAAGTGAGGATATATTCCGTGATTGCCCAACCTCGGTAATCGCCCCCTCTTCCTTTTTTTTCTCCCCCTCTGCCCGGCTCCTCTCCCACCGGGAGAAAAGTTTCCCAGCAAGGTTATCCCACCCCACACTCTTAGAAACGGGAGAGTTCAGTACCCTTGCTTTGGGGAAGGGAAGACGCCCGTTGCAGCGGCGAAGACGGCGCGTGGCTGCTCCCCGGAGATTGCTGCTGGGTCGAGAGAGCGCGGGAGGCGGTCCCAAATGGGAGAGCCGAGCCTATTACTTCGCGCAAACACATAAGAGAGAGAGTGTTCCTTCCGGTGGGACATTCCCGATTCGATTGCAAGTGCATCAACAGCGCAGTTCAGTGTTCACATCTCAAGAGATATTTTAAGTCTTCTAAAATCCATGGAAATATTGCTCACAAGGATAGTCACTTACCACTCATTACTTGCTCTTTCTTCGAATTTTGTCTTGAGTTCTGCGGTCAAAGCTGTCAACATGTTTAGAAACAATTAATTCAAAGTAATTTACTTAAAACATTAAAATTTGGAGATGGAAACTCCGGAATCGGTTTACGGCTGATTCCGGCAGCCATATTCGGGGATGAGAATTTGTTTTTAACTCGAAAAGAACCACACTTAAAATACCAGAAGCTCATTGAAACTACTTTTTTTCATTTGTTATTATTTCCGAAAACATTCCCTGGAATCTAATTAGCAGCCTCCCTTACCGTATATATAAAAATCATCTAGAAAATAGGGTATAAGTTTCCAATTTGTGGAACTTCTTGCTTGCATAGTAGGGTAGAAATAAATTTTATTCTTGGATACTAATATACGCATTGTTAGTCTAACAACTACATAAAGACCTTTACGGGTGGCTATCAACAAATTCAGTGAATTTTAAGGATTTTATTTATCTGTTGTCATGGAAGTAAAAATTCACTCAAGGTAGGTTATAATTGTCAATTAATCGATCGTTACCTTAAAACGAATACTCACCATTATCTTCCTAAATTATTAATAACTTCTCGTCGGCATATGTCCTGTATCTCCATATTGATCCTATTTTCTTTCTTCACCCTCTTAGTCTGCCTATTTTACTCACTTCAACCACTAGCTTTAGCATCCCATCTCTCCTGGCAGTTTCCTTCAACCATGTACTCTTTCCTCTCGTTATCTCACTCAAGAGCTTCCCCCTTTTTACTAGCCACTTCAAAGACCTCCTAGTTGGTCTTTCATTCCGTCCATCTAGCCTTTTCCTTCCTCTTCAACCACTTTCACCTCCTCACCTCAAGCGTTGGAAACGTAGCCTCCTCCTGTCGCATGGTCTGCAACTCTGTAGCGTATTATTGGTCCAGTCAAAATTTAGTTTCGGCTATTGTAGTGTATTTTTCGGCTAGTGTAGTTAGTGATTTATTCCTCTTTGATGTTTTTTTCGAGCCGCTGCATTCGTATTTGAGGTTTAAAAGTGAGATTTCGTGGTTCAACATTGCGAGTAATGCAAAAAGGCCAGAAATTGTTATTGTTTAGCATTTCCGTTGATGACTCGGGCGCTCTCACCTTTTAACAAATAACTTCTATGTTCAAAATTAAGATGCGTAAAATGTCCTACCACTTTTATCCCCAAGGTTTTTTTTCTCTTGCGAGAACAAATATCCCCTGAGCAGTAATCAAAACTAACCCAAAACTTTAGTAGCAGTGCCCTTTTGACGACCATAATGGTTGAACCTTAGGTTATATTACTTTATACGTATCAAAATTCTTGATCAAATGAAGTTTGCCAAAGAAATGCACTTCTTTTCTGTGAAAAATTTCTTTGGAAAATCGTTCTCGTGTCTCAAACACCAGTGACTTCTTTCTTGTTGGCGCACAGGTATATACATACGGCAGGCAACCGTTTCGTTCACGCATAGGTGGTTAATTAGGCCAAATGGACGATGAGACTCAGGAAGTGCATTTGGTGAGCTCAGGGTCAATTGAAACCCAAGATCATGGATAAGACGTAGAAAAACAGTCTCAACGCATTTTTAATGAAACGAACGTCACTGTATGGTTAATGGGTGGACACGGTGGAAAGTGAGTTAGGGCACTGCCAGGAAACCCACGTAGGGAAATGGTGGGAAATAGGGATGGAGTGTTGTAGTAGTGTAGAGAAGAGACCCGTTGAAAATGGAGTTTCAAGATGGTTTTGTGTGTTCAAAGATGTTAGTGAGAAACTTTTTAAAATTTTAAATAGATTTAACAGTAATAAAATTTATAAACTTATCGTATACGATGGAAATTTGAAGGGACGACAATTTTTTGCCGGTAAAAATCGGTTGCAATCCGTTTGTATTTATCCATTGCTTAGGATATTATCGGTGAGTGAGTAAAAATTGCAGAAACTTGAGGGTGTAAGTTTGATATCCCAGGGAAATGAAAACTTGGAAGGTATTCTTGGAAAACTTGGAACTTAGAGCTATTGAATATCGAGTAGTAAAATTGGTCAAATTGATTGGTAAGCTTGGAACTATTGAGTATTGTGTAGTAGACGAATTCGGGATGCAGAACTCACTATAAAAACAGATTATTTCTATGTACTTAAGTTTATCATTATTATTATTTAAAAATATGAGTTTATTAATTTTCTAATTGCAAATCTGTTAAAATTCTGTTTATAAGGGATGTGTGTGCCAAAAAGTGAGCACATAATATTGATACACAGCAAACGCATTATATTGATACTTCGATAAAATTTGTATCTATGAAGAGTAAACAATGCTTTTGTTCATACGTATACAAATTATTTAGGATATTAGAAGGCCTTAAAAAAACAAATTTTGCTTTGACTGGAGTAGGAAAACTTTTTTCTTTAACTTTTTATGAATTTTCACCCCTTTGTTCACGGAATGAATTCTATTTTACGGTATCGCAGATAGAAATTTCTGCTACCATTTCATCGTCTTCATTCCAAAATACCGCAGTATCCCATTACCAGTATCTTAGTTCCTTCTCAAATTGCAGAGGCAATTAGTTATCTCGTCATTGAGATGATTTCAGTGAATGGAAATACCTATGGGGAAAACGCAACTGGTGTTTTTATCTTTATAATGCATTTTAGATTTAGTCAAATTAATTTTAAAAATGAAAAAGAAGACACTTTAAGCTTTAACAATATTTCTTCACACATTTGCATGACGATGGTGTCAACGAAAGGCGTCATCATCCGGTGAACTCTGCGGAGGTATAAATAGATGTGTTCGACCTCTGTAAAGTTCACCTGATGATGACGTCTTACGTTGAAACCTTGGTCGTGTAAATGTGTGAATAATATTATGAAAGCACAAAGTTTCTTCTTTTTCATTTTTCATTATGAATCGCTTTCACAAAGTTTCGCCTCAAACCATCAAATTAATTTTGTTATTATTTCTCTTTTTGGAGCCGTGATTCAGTGCTTTGTTTGTAGAATTACATGTAAATGGAATGTCGTCATGACTCAAGAGTCGTATTAATATTCTCGTCATTTATTTTCCTCCTCAAAGATATTATTTGGGGAACTCGTTATTGCCTTGTTTGCCGCACTGCCTAGTTTTTGAAGGTTATTCTTCCATTAATTTTCCTAAGAGTTGGTAGTGGCTCATGAGAAGCTCGTTATTAGTCACGCGTTTCGGGAAATGAGAAGTCTTTTACGACAAATGTCCATTAAAATGTTTCGTTTACGATAAATAGCTGGCCTCGCTATTTCCCTCCGGTTGGCATAATAAATGAAACACCGGTCGCGCAAGTGCTTGATCCCGAAACGGAAAGTTACCGTGAAGGAAAAAAATTGTCGTAAGCTTCGTCATATTGGGCAAGATATGAAGAGTCGAAGAGTTGTCCTTTCCTCGTGAACAAGAGGACGGGAATTATATTTCGGAACGATACGAAGGCGGCGGTTTGTGATCAGAGTGGAGAAGGTCATTTAATCCCCACGGATTCAGCGGGGGCACGGGCTAGCTGGCTGCGAAGGGAGGGAAGGAGTGTGTCGTTGGCCCCGCACAGTGTGTCAACCACCGAAGCGGCGCGCGGGGTGAAACCCTTTCTCTTGGCGGGGCGGCCGCACGGACCCCAACCCCTATTGTACCCTTCCCTCCCTCGGCCGCCTCACGCAAAGGGGTTGTGAGAGGGGAAAGTTACGTCACGAACGGCGGGGTTGTTGGTCGGTCAGTAGCCCCGAGCGGGAAGAGAGGGAAATGGATTCTCCTTCAGAGTTACGCGTCCAAAAAGAATCAGGTTAATCCCTCTCCCCCACACTTCTTCCCTACGCGCATGCGTAGATCAATCATCCCCCTTCGGTTTCCTCTGTTTTTCACACGCCTAGATGTCGTACCTGAAAATATCCGTGACGGAAAAGAAGCGATATCACAAAGGGTACTTTTGTTGGCTTCAGTTAAAAATTAATGCCATTTTTCTATTTCCACATCGTCACCACTTGTCAACAATCCTAAGATTGGTTTGACGCAGCTCTCCAATCAATTCTCCTATCAGCTAATCTTTACTCTCCTACGCATTCGATACCTCCACTGCAAAAACGTTCAACAATCTCCCACCGAATCAAATCCGCTCATCTAGTACTACTAAGGCTGATAGATGAGCGGATTTGATTCAGTGGGCGATTTTCGAGCGTTTGTTCAGTGGAAGTATCGTATTTATTTTTTTTCCAATCCTTCTTTACCTGTTCCATATATTTTGTTCGAGGTCTTCCTTTTCTGTTCATACCGTTCAATGATTCCTCGACGATTGTCTTGATCAGGCGACGATTGTCTGGAGATAACTATCGGGCGATTCTATCCCTGGCACGTTTTGGCTCTGGAGTACTATAAAGGGCGGACCTTGTGCTTAGGTTTTCCAATATTGACGTCTAAAAAGCTTCCAGAGCCGAAAAACCAGCATGAACTGGAACCCGCGGCCCCAGGATTAGCAGTTAGGGACGATTGAGTCGACAATACTATCAATCCCTGGATACATCCCCATGATTTATCTCGAAATCTCGTTACTATTATTGAATGTGATCAATCTATTCTTTCCCTCACTCAGTTATTCAACCCTTATGTTGGCTTTGCATAGGTTAGGGTAGATCTCACCGCGGGCTTAGCCACGGGAGTGTGAAATTGATAAATTCAGGGTTGGGGAGCCAATTCCTTTCCCTGAGCCTTCTCGTACTTTGTTTGCGTTGTGCGTATGTTTCACGTGGATGCCAAGTTACGAATGCTTTATTTAATGCACCTTCAATGATAAACAGTGTCCTATTTGTTTCCGAGTAGAGAGACTAAAAAAAATACATATTCCGTAAGATTGCGATATAAAGTGATTATAGAATAAGTGCCTACACACAGGTGGATAATAATACTTTGGAGAAATAAAGTAAATTATTTTGATGCACTTTTATTAGTTTAATTACTGGGGCGACTGATGAACGTTTTTTTTTACAAAAACATTGTAAAATCCTGGAGAAGTACACGTGTCAAAAAGAGGAAGAGGAATCTCGAGTTCGTCCGACGTGAAATTACCGCGTATTTAGACCCGACCGTGCTCCATCATTATCAATCCGCAAAATGGACCGCATATCGATCATTTCACATGAAATAAACATCACCCACTCCCTCGCAAATATGCGGGAGCATCCGGGATGAAATCATGATGCCGTCGAAACGTATCACACGGAATGGGAGGTAGCTTTCGGGCAATAATAATCATTGTTATTTACGGTTTCGTGAGGTCGCGTCCATCATACTTCGTTCCCATTGTTCCCACCCCCACATTTTCATGTTCCGACCGAAGGCATACACGTGGCGTGCTCGGGGGTGGATGGTCACGGCTCTCACACCCCCTCAATATCCGTGATTTCACCGATGCAAAGGTCTCTGCCCCGCGCGCTGCTCGTCGGCGTCCGAAACTTTTGGCGAGGTCGAGTTGGAACTTCTTCGGTGACCGATATGAACCGGCGATCGATAAAATACGTCATAGTATTCCGATGCGATGCAGTTCTTAGTCGCGGGAGACGTGAGTTCAAGGATGAGAATAAGGGTGGATGAATAATAAGATTCGATATGTGAAGGGAAGAAGTAACAGCCAAATAAGGGTTTATGAATGCATCATTTTCTACTCCACCAACACTCATTTATGCAATGTATTTAAACCTCTCCTATTATTTCATTAGACAATTACTTGTTTTCTAAATGTACGTATCACCCTTCAAGCCACCTAAAGAGGTGTTTGGCAATGGGGGCTAAGCATCACTAATGTATATCCAGCCAAGGCTTAAAATTTACTTCCACTAGCATGCACTACGCAACATGCACGCTACATGTGACACGTAATCTACTTATGCCCTACTTATGAAGGCAATCCGCCTATAAAGCTAAAAAAAATCCAATGTATTCTGTTTGTAATGCAGTCGGAAAATTCAGATACATGCATTAAGTAATACACAAGTTAGTAAGCTACACTACCAGGAAACTAACCTATTTCTAAGTCCTAACACTGCCGCTATAATTGTTGTCTCGGGGTGGTTTTCAAGGAAATGAACAAACAACAATGCACATGGTAACTCAAAAAAATAAACATTGAAATTGAATTCAAATATACTCCAACAATAATCGCTTATCAATCGCGGAAAAAATTGTATTCTAAATCTATCAGTTCTACAGTCTATTTTATTTTATTAGTGTTTCAGTATTTTGAATAATGTTTCTGTGATTTTACTACACTCAACCCTGAGGGTGCCATTGCCTGTTGCACCCTACCCTAGGGTATCATCATATTGTGTGTTGCATTGGCTTAGACACTTGCTGCCCGGAGATGAATTCGGAAGATGCAAAGATTCTTGCCTTAATTGCTTACTGAAATTAATATACTAATCATGTTATACAATCATGGCATATTATGTATAATATTGTTAGGGGAAAAGGGGATAACATGACCAATTGTATTGCCTTAGCTTCGCCACTTTCTGATTAATTGGAGGGCTCCACAAATCAGACTCGGGATATCCGCTGGAATTGAGTAAGGCGTCTTGGTTTCTGTTTAAAAATGTTATTCATTTTATACACGATTGCAAGGCACACCCAAAAATTGTAAACAATAATAAGAACGCGAAAATTAAGTCATGAACTATTCAGTAGCGTATACTGAAAAAACTCGAGGGGTGCGCAAAAGATACGTTCAGTTACCTTTACTTTTATCCTAATAAAAAATAATCAAGTTACATTCAGAGTTTAAGAAAATTTAAATTAAATTTATTACACACATATACGAGAAAATGCCATCATGATATAAAAAAGTTATAATTGTAGTTCTGCTATGTTTGGCAATACGGGCGGGCCCGCAAGGAGGGGGCGCCCCATCTGTATCCGCCACTGGAACTATTTAAGAATCAATTTTCTAAATTTTCCCTCCGAGTCCTTCGTTTATACCCTAGGGTATCATCATATTGTGTGTCGCATTGGGTTTGGCACTTGTTGCCCTGCGCTAAACTTTCCGGGATATGCGGAGATGTTTGAGTGCTTAGGAAGGGCGTCAATCCGAGACGTTTTAGCCCGCGATCCCCTTTCATCGGCTGCGCTTGCGTGAGTTCACATTTCTCCGCTCGGTCGCCGCGAGAGAAGGAGAGAGTCCGCGGAGGGGACGCCCTCTCCCGCCGCCGTCACTTTCACCCTCGGCGGCGGCCTCTCCCTTCCCCACCACCCCGGCCCTTGCGCCCTTACCTCAGGGCGCATTCACCCCTTGAACTCCACAGCCAACCACCCACCCCTCCCTCCCTCCCTCACTCTCACTGCAACCCCCTTTTCAACGGCCTCAATCCCCTTAAAGTTCCCCCGCCACCTCACCCACACGAAAACCCTCGTTCGATTTTGTACTGCACTACCCCGAAATTTCGGCCCCCCCCCCCTTACTCTCTATCCTCCTTCCACAACCCCGGTGGCGTTCTCCCCCGCCCCCCTCCCGTCCGTTCACACCCCTCTCTCGCCCCCTTCCCCCTGCCGGGTCTGCCACGTGGAGCATTCAGGGCCCAGTGGGATGGGTCGGGGCAGTGTATAGGGCGGTTTTTTTGGGGGAGAGATATAAATTAATATGGGAGAGAACTGTCGAGGAATAGTGCAGGGAGGGGTAAATTGTTTTTGCCTTGATGGTTTCGTGCACGAATATTATTACGATTGTGGATTCTCCGGTTGGACTCCAGAGGTGTTCTTATACCCACCGCGCATTTAAATTGGTTAACAATGTCGCCACTCGCGTCGCTAGCGGGCAGAATGATCCGAATGACACGAAGTATTGATATATAAAAAGGGCTGTTAAGAGAAATTTATGTTTATGATGAGGTTATTTGTAAATTTTTGCCGGTCCCTGTGGCCGCGATTTCGAATCCCCCTGGGACGGTTGCCCCTATCCAGGGCATGGATGTTCGAGGAGGTTAATGATTAAGTTAAAAACCCCGATGTAAAAGGCCAATTGTGCTGTTTTCGGTGGTACACTAATAAATAAATTTCGTAACTTTTCAACGTCATTTTTTTTACGATTGCGAATGTTAAGTAAGTCAATAGTTAAGAAAAAAATGGGTCGCACCGCAATCATCTTCGCTCTGCGGACATTTTTGACAACACATTAAATTACGCCCTGAGTAACAACAAAAAGCAAACTTCAATGGGAAGTACTAGTGCATCCATTAGGTAGGCCCCTTGGTTTCTAACGTGGTCGTTTGCCTGTTGTTGAAACTCATCGCAGCAGTTTGTTTCTTTGATATATAGTAACGAAATTTTGTAGCGGTCACTTGGAGAAGTGAATTCCAACCTTAGTTACTGTTCGATTGAAAGTGGCTTTTCCTTGAGTGCCGACTAATTTATACCTCGAGGAATTTGTTCGGGAGACTTCATCGCTGGAAATACGTGTGATTGAAAATTGATTTTGATTTCGAATAAAGAGATTCAATTTTTATTTTCGTGCCATGTCAGTGACTTTTCAGCAAATTGTAAAAAATGGCGATGCTATGACCAGCTAAATCAGTGGCACTGCGTTAAATAAAACTACTTTACCATTATTCAGATCGCAAGAATGATTGAATTCCACCCCAGCGCGACAATTCGGTATACATATTTGGAAATAATCCCACAATACGCAATACCTAGACCCATAAAATATGAATTTCTCTCGGAATCATTACGAATGCATTCATTTATACGGCGTAGTACCCACGCAGGCAGAAAGATCCCAGGGCTGTTGTGCAGAGGCAAGGTGGGGAGAAGGGGGGGGGGGGTTAGAGGGTTGATAAGCCAGAGGAGAGGGTGGGTAAGAGTGGTGCTGGTAATGGGGGATTGGAATGGGGAAATAGAACGATAATAAAATAAAAGGGGGGAAAAAGTTTTCGTGTGGGGGAGGAAAGGAAGTTGGATTTATCGTTGCACGAGCGGGGTGGGATGTTTCTGGCCGGAAAGGCCTTCCCCTCTCTTCCCTCCAGGTTCATCGTCTCGGGTGTTGACTCCAACGCGGAGCCTTTCCCATTGGCTGCCCGGCTCCCGGGGAGAGGGTGTGAGGGTAGGGGAGGGAAAGCGTGAGGTCGTTGAACCCGGCAGCGATGACGCCGCACATGGGGTTCCCCGCCTGTTACCACCCCTCCCTCAAAGATCCAAGGGGTGGGGGGCAGAAATACCCCAAGCAGCCACCCCTACTTCCTCTGAGGCATTCTCTCCCCTACGTCAACCCATACCCTAGTTGTCACACCCCTGTTCCCATTCCCCCCACACCCCTCCATGGTAATGGTTATACCATTCCCTTACCCCTCCTTTCACATCCCTAAGTTTTTCCTCCCTTCCCCTAACCCCGGGCGACTATAAACACGAGCTTCCCCTTAGCTGGCTCGAGGCCGACGTACCCGTCCCTTTTTCAATGACCTACATCTTCCCTGCGAGAGGGAAACCCTTGCGTGGGTTCGTAGCCCTTTCCCTATCGCCTGACCCTTTCTCGCTCACTCTCTCTCTCCGCACTACGCATATACCCCTTTTTTACCCTCCTCCGGCTTCCCCTTTCATTTGGCTTCACCTCATCGTTTTTGATGTTGAAATGCGGTTTGCTCTCTTCATCTTTCACCCTCCTCTTATTCTTCCAGGGGTATTTTTCGATCAAACTTCCCCCCTCTGCGCTTCGTGTGTTTATTTTCGGATATCTATTACTGGCTTGATTGACGCGGCTCGCAAACGTAATTGGATAACTGCGTTGCTAATTGAAGAGCCATTAAATGCTTATTATTTCCGCGATTATCGTAGATAGGATAGGTAATCAAATATAATACACATCCTGAAAAAAATGGGAATATGTCAAAAAATTTGGCATGTTTTGAATTCATGTTTTGCCTCAATATTTCTCAGGGTAATATTTGCAAAAGCGTTCTTTAGCTTCTGCGCGTGAGGCCAAATTGCAAAAATTAAGATCACGCGTTGGATGTATTTGGAATGACTGGCTGACTGCGACGATAGCGTTTATATTCATGCTGTTTACTGAGATTGGAAATTATAATTTCTCTTAAACTGAATGCTCACGAAGAAGGAGGAATATCAGGATAATTATGCATGACCTCTTTATTTATATGCATTTAAGTATTTAATTTGCATACTTTTCGATTTTCCATAATAATACGGAATTTGTGGTTTTATTGTGAGCCTCCACTTTCAGGTGCCGCGAAGGCAGCTTACACATTCTTGTTCATATTTCCCATGAGCAATATAGCATGTTCACGGGAAGGAGAGAGGCTACTAGGCTACACATATTAAAAATTGTTTCCTCCGTTGGTCACATGGCAGGGATGTGTGAAGACCGAATTCGTTATAAATGAGGACAGCATTTTCTTATTAAATATGTATAAAAAAATTGATGCATTAAATAATTCTTCCTCTTCACACCATGGCATTTGTCATGTACTTTTCTCATTCAATAACCCATGTTTACTCTGTTTCCCTGCCAATTTTACTTTCCGTTAAATCAATTTCTTTGAGCAATATCATTTCAGACTGAGCTCTGTTGAATCAATTATTTTAAAAGTTATCTAACTATCGTAAAATGCTAAGGGAATACATGAAATTATAATAATCATCTCTTTTACACTGTGGAAAAGCTTTTTCTTGAGAATTGATAATGCAAAGCCAGGGAAAACCTAAGGCGTAATATGAAAACAGTACAGGATTTGCCAGTGAAATAATCATAGACAGACTTCTGTGTCTTTTATGCTGAGGAAAAGCTTTTTATTTAATATGCTAAATGACTAATATTCTTTAATATTTTGTGGGTCCATTGTTCCATATGCTTAGACATACAACTCTTACTGATTTATGATATGCATTGGATCGGATTTAATAGAAGAAATAAATATGAATTCGCGGATATGATAAGGATAGAAGTTATTCATCGTCTCAATAATGCAATTGGCGAAATATAAAACCAACTCTCCATTAAGTAGCGAATGGATAATTTTTAGAATATGAAATAGAAATAATAATATTAATTATGTAGAGAAGATTAGATATAGGATGGCTTCTAAGTTCTTTTCCTTTTATTTTAACTCCATATTGAGCGTTGCTAAGAAGGTTTAATAGATGGTAAAGGGCAAGGTAATACCATTGCACAATCGTCGCCTTGAAATTTTCCACGCTCGATTTTAATGTTATTTGTCTGTAAGAGTCCCTCATCCATTTTATGCAAGATGGACTTCCATATTTGCATGACTGTATGGAGGCAGTTAATGACGTCTGGGTGAATTTTATACATCTTTAGCACTTCTATAAGCCAGGAGTAGGGACCATATTTAAAAGGTTTTTTTGTAATCTATATAGCAGCTGTGTCGGTTTCTGTCATTCAGTTGTATTTATTATTATTATTTTTATCTTTTGCATTAAATTTTCTTCAGTTTTCAGAGTTTTTTATATAAAGATTACGGGTTCTCACCAAGGAAACTCTTGACCGTTCTATTGATGATAGAAATTTTCTCTTGCTATGGCAAATGGAAATTATGAATGTATTAGAAAGAAGGTTGAGTATTTAAAAAGTATTTATCATATATTTTTGGGACGATAGCGGTTGCAGAGACGACAATTGGAGTTATTTAAACATGCTTCACTTTCTATATTCTTTTTATTTCAATTACCAATTCTTGGCACTTGTTTATTTTCCGGCTAATGTATTTTCGATGTTATGCGATAGTGGTGCAGCAATATCAGCGATGTAACAAGTTCCATTTATCTTGTCAATGAACATTATATCTGGTCCGTTTTTGAAAATAGTTTTATCTATTTTGATCGGCAAATCGTCGTATAGTTTCATTTACATGTACATAATACCCTGCGAGACACCTCTAGGGTGTTTGGCAGGGGGTGATCAATCACCAGCATGCAGCATGCATTTGGACTCCCACATGCACACCACACCGTCCAAAAAACGTCCCGTATACTAGCAAACTATACTACTATATGCTGTTAGAAATAATAATTGAATTAAGAAATTAATTTTTACATAGGTTAGTAGGCTACACTACAAGTCATGCAATCTATTTATGAGTTCTATTGCTGCCGTTATAATCTCTTATTGATCGTGGAAAAAATGACATTCGGAATCTGTCTGTTCTACAATCTATCTCTCTCATTTTATTTATATGATCTGATCTTCCGTAGTATGTTGGCGTCCGTAAGATATGGTTAACTTCGTCAGAAAAGACACTGCTCTTGAATTTATCTAAAATGTTTAGTCTTTTTTTCAATCCACGGTCCGAAAGAGATTCCCATCCGAGTTTATCTAAGAGGTCAGTTACAAGACTATCGTAACGACCTTTTTAGTTTAAATGAACTGTTGCTATGCATTATTATTATTAATTTATCACAGGAAAACTGACAAGCGTGAGGGATTTAAGTGGCCTCCTTGTCTGAAGGCGAAAGCGCGCGTGGAGAGGCGAAGGAAAATCTCCCAGAGTACGGAACGGGTGACTTCCTTCCCTTTCCCCGCCTCTCTTTGTCCGGTACCCCCGCACTCTCTTCACACGTCTCAAGCACGCACAATCTTGTCACCTCCCTTTCTCTCGCGACACTTCCCCGTCCGATCCCACAGAATTCCTCGTGCCCGCATCTCATCAAGGGTTCCGAGATCCTAATTTTGTCGCGAAATAACCTTTGAAGCGTCCTCCTCTCCCCCAAATGGTGACAGAATGAAATTCCACCCTCCTCGGCCGCAAAGCCCATCGTTCTTCCTCTATCCCTCACTCCCTGCCACTCGCCTTACCACGCTGAAGGAAGACGAAGACGAAGTTCTCTCGGCGCCGCCGAAGTGACTAAGGATATTTCACGAATTATTCGTTGAGTTCAAAGTTTTTGATCGTATTTCCACGCATCAATATCACCATTAATGTCTTGTATGTTTCATTTTCCCCTCTTAATAATTTCACAGACAACGAATATTCTAAAACTGCACGGATGACTTTTTTCGCTATTATTCTAGTTTTTGAACACTGTGCTCTGCGTAGTTGTCCCAAATATATTGATGGAGAAACTTTATTGCCCTTCCGTCATCAAACTAAGTGACGGTTATTGCTGCGTTCTGATGATTTTGAGCTACTAAATCTATTACTGAAAACGTTATTGCTGCATCTTAGGATCTTAATATTTTATTGTGCTCAACAAAACAATTTTATAAGATTTTACTTTAGAAGTTATAGCGATCGGCGGAGAATGGCTTTACGTTTGGAAACTATTGCTGCAAAGTATTTATGAAATAGGTAAAAAAAAATTGGCTGAAATCTGCGATAGTACTACGGGCATGCAATTGATTGGATTCGTTCGGCAACATAGCTTGCGTGCGATCCTAATTCGAAATAACTATGCATTTACTGTATTTCAGCGTCTTTTAATTTTATGCGTTCCATTAATTTGATTTTGACTGAAAGGAAGGGTAATTTTCAGAAGAAAATATTTATCTCTTAATATTACGACTTTCATTTTACCCAAATAACGCGAGACGAGTCAATGAGAGTTAATTTAGAGAGAGTTCTTGAGAGAAATTTAAACTGTCGTTCTTTCCAAGGACTATCAGGGATTGTGATATATGTGCCATCAATAGAACTAATCACTGCACTCGACAAGTCGAACAGATGCATGTTTCCTTTTTTATTTTTTTTAGCTTTTCTGGTTACGGTTTTTTGGTCCTTGTTTTCCTTTATGGCAAGTTTTATGCGGCTGCATGTATTTTTATCCACTTATCAATTTGTAATTTATGGATGGTTGGCATCAAATTGCATGCAACAATACATTATCGGTGAGAGCTCACACCGCCTCCTGGCATGTTCATGTGTGATGGCCTTTTTTTCGATGACTAAGAAGACTTAGCGTAATGCACGTGGCGTGTTGGTGTATACAGTCAGATTGACTTCATGCAGATTTCCTTCTGAAGTATTTGGCAATTTTCAACGTTGCATGAATTTCCAGTATAATTTAGTAGTATGTGTAACATTTTTATGATCGTGTGGTCTGCATGTGGGAATCCTTTTGCATGCTGCATGCTGGTAATTGATCACCCCCTGCCAAACACTCTAGAGGTGGCTCGCAGGCTATCATGTATATATAGATACTCATTCCGTGTCAAACATCCTAGAGGTGGCTCGCAGGGTATTATGTAGATGTAGATGCCTCAGAAGATTTGGCTAGGTCGGTTTGACAGTATCGGGTGTACCGATATACCATTTCGTCGAATGAAAAGCGAATGGTTTCGCATTTCATCGCCTCTTGTTCAAATCGCGGCATAGCAGCGGAGATTGTTCAGAGGTTGCCCGAGCCCTTCTTAAATTCTGTGTGGGGGGCATTTCAAGTTCAGCATTCCGTCCGTCGGATGGTACGACAAGCCGTTGTCCTCTTGGCACCTTTCGTTAGAAGTAGGCTAATACAGACGCCGGGTTTCTATCCACTCTCCTCTTCCGATGGTGAAAATGACCTGAGATGACGGTCGCTCCCTCCAATTGCCAGTAGAAGTCGAGAGGCAAGCGATATTACGCCCAAGGCCGCTGCCATAAGATTCTGAAGTAGGAGGTGGACATTTTCTGGTTAAGAACTCATTATCAGATTACGAGATTGGACCCAAAAAAATGGGGACACTTGTGATAAATATTTGCCGGCGGTGCCGCCGGGGTATGGTCCTCGCCTGCCAAATAAGAGATCGTGGGTTCGAGTCCCGCCTGGGAAACTTTCCTCTATCCAGGGCATGGTTGTTCGTTACGTGCAATCGTTGAATTTGTTGATTACCCAGACGTAAAATGGCCTAAAAACAATAATAAAAATGAATATTTAAAAAAACTTAAGTCCAGGTTTGGTAAGCAATTGATCTACTACGCCTCTTTCCAAAGTTACAAGGTTAACAAAACTTATCTCTTCCACTCTTTCGGTCATTTTTCGTCATGTATTATTCTTGCTAAACTTATACTGTCATGTTTCAATTTTCAGGGTGAGTAAATCAGACCTTCGTCAACATACGTCTGTATCTCGAATTCAAAACTTCTCCCTCCGTATTTCATCAGATGAAAAAAATTTCATTATTGACATGCAGGCAAGTGTTGCTAAAGTTGCCTGAATGAAACATGACGTTAAACGAACGATACGTCACGAATGAAAGACGTAATACGACCGGTAGAGACGGAGTGATGCGGCATCTTAAGTACAGTAAGATATAGGTTTAGTTGCCAAAAATATTTAATAATCATATTATCCACGCAATAATTAGAATAATTTCAAAATTCTAGTGATTTATTTTTAATTAATTTACAAGTGATTTCTTTTTATTTCTTTATTTCATTATTGTGAAAAACATTCTAAAAATTTAGTAATTATTTAAATGCATAAATGTACTCAAAAAGAAATATACTGCTAAACAGAGAGATTGAAAATGGCATTCTTCCCTCGTGCTATCAAGGATAGCAAAGATGTCTCAATTAATAGGAATAAAGGCGTCACTCGCTAGGATGACTCATTTCATGTGATTTTTTTCTCATAGTTCTAACCTTGCCTATATTTGATTTAGGAATTACTGACCATTGGCAAGGTTTTTCTTTGCATGAATAAGCACGTACATTTTGCTATTGTGTGTAATATTTCTATGAATTTGCTATCTTTCATGTGGCGGTCCTCTTGGGTGCTGCATGTTGATGATTGGTCACCCCTGCCAAACACCCAAGAGGTGGCTCGCAGGGTATTATGTAGATGTAGATATCCATTCATAGGCCTGCTGAAGGTGTATAAATATATCGAAACGTTGGGAAAAAAATGCATTTAAATTCTTCTAGGCCTATACTCCAAGACACAAATCAACGTTAAACATAGATGTCAAGAGAAAAAAACTTTATTCATTATAATTTTCTTCTCTGCTCTACGAGTGTAACGCCATATTTTCCTCGACGAACGCCAATCAGCCAAAAGATTGATTGATATAAAGACACGTGTGGCCATCCTCGCAACCTTGGCATAAAGCACGATTGTGACCTGTGAACAGTTGCTCGAAACCGTGTTGTGCGAGGCCCTCTGGAAACGGCTGCGAAAAAGTCAGATAATTATTTGGCTGCGTGGGGTCGCAGGCGTTGAGAAATGCTGTGCATTGGGTCCTCGTGCGATTTCTCCTCTGCCGATTACGGCAGCCGATACGTGCACGTGGCGTATTTTTTGAGGCCGTTCCACTTAGTTTTTTCTCCTTGGCACGGTCTTAACCTCGAGGACGGTGACGCCTGTCGTGGTTGAGGGAAACGGGGTCCACCGCGCGGCGGGACTCCATGGAGCGATTATTTATAAGTTTATTTTTGTAATTGTTGAATTTGAAAAAAAAAACTAAGGCGTGCTAGAAAAAAATTACTTTTGACTTGACAGTTGAATTCATTATACACTTATAAAACACTCCAGCAATAAAAATACATAAAGCTTCTGAGTCAATGCAGTTTCGTAGCCGAAAACTAAAAATACATGTCATATAACCTTGGTTGTGGAAGGTATGGTGTACCCTCAAGTTAGGAGGAAATTTAATTACTATTGTCCCGTGCGAATCATTTGAGCATTACGTGCATCACTTAATTTTTATAAATTTTATTCTAGTGATAACTCCAATTTTCTATTTCCAACCAACGGGTAATCAGTTGTAATTCAACGAGTGAATGTAGGATTATGTATACAGAGCACACGGCTTAGCTACGGCTTGTTTCCAGTCATTGAAGAGCTTTATTTTTGTAAAAATATACTATGCGTAATATGCAGGCATATTGGTGACTAAAAAGCCAAAACTACCGCAAGATAATTTCAGAAGAATATTTCTTGCCTTTTTGAGCATTAATTTATGTAATGACAACCACAGAAACCACCAAAGCCGTGACCTGTTCCAATAGGGACCTTTTTCATGACATATTTGGCTAGCAACAAAATCCGAAGAGAATGGACCAAACGTTCTGTCATCCCTGTTATATTTAACACAGTAGGTATCGAACTCGTAGGAAAAAAAAACTATGGAAACAGATTCGGGTAATTTGGATCACACGGTCTCGGCATTTAAAAGGGTCAATCCCTTGATATCCCATTCTTTGTCGGCGTTGAGTAAGAGTGAAGAGGTCCCGCTATGGTCCCACGGACGTCGACGCGTGTATTTTTGGGCCGTGTGGGGGTTTGCTTTGTGTCGATGCAAATGGTGGCATTGCGTAACATTTCATTGTGGGCCACGTATATATATGTGTGTGTGTGTGGGCTGGAAGCCCCCCCCCTCCTTCTGCCGGTCTAAAAAGGCTCGAGCCAGGTGGTAGAGAGTCGGAGATGAGGTGCACACAGGCCGCACAGCTAGTGGATGCTCGGCACCTGGCCACCAAAAGGGCTAAAAGGGGAGGGGGATATGCATTGCCGTCCGTGCATTGTCAGCCCGTGTGCCTTTTCGGAGTGTGAGGGGCGGCCCGCATAATTACTTAATGGGTGGTGCTACCACCTCTCTCTCTCTCTCACGGTGTGGGCTAAACATGAATCTAGAATTAAGTTTCGGCATGCATTCACATTTGGACGGCATTTCCGGCCCCGTGTCGTAATCGCAGGACATTCCTCTTTGCAGAGTCAAACGGGGGGCGTCAGTTTTTTTTAATCGCTTCTTTTTTTTAGGTTTTTCTCTGGGAAAACGAATACTATAGCGGAACAGGTTTATTTTCTTCTTCCTTCTTGGATACCGAAAAATTACGTACCGTTAAATCCTTGAATTGTTTCCATCGTCATCTGAATTTTCTTAGTATTCCTAATAACTAGTTCTGTGTGTTCTAGCTTCATTGGAAGATTGCCATCATGAATATTTGGCAAGTTTTGACTTTGCATTAATATCGAAGTATAATTTGTTTGCATGCGTGACATTTTTATGTCCACGTAGCGTGCATGTGGGAATCCTCTTGCATGCTGGTGATTGATTGATCACCCCCTGCCAAATACTATAGAGGTGGCTCGCAGGGTATTATGTAGATGTAAGCAATTCAACCTGAAGGTTTGTTTAGAGCTCACCACAGACCGCCAAAAGACTAAGCTACAGGCGTGTGAATGACACACATTCAATGTATGAGGGCCATTTCCTCTCCCTGTGTCACATCTCACGTCCAGGATTTTAGTTTGGGTGGGTCCGAAGGTTTCAGCTGGGATTAAAACCGAGGACTCTCTGATCTATAGCTAAGTGATCAATCCACGGTGATACCACGCCCATTCGAAGTTAAGACGACTCTGTTACCGTATGGTAGTTTCCTTCATCAAAGAAAACGGAAGGCATTGATTGTGATTTACCCACCATTAGTGTATTCATATATACAAATTATTTGGTCTTAGAAGTCCGAGATTAGACGAATGTTAATGGTCAATTTAAACCTCAATTGAAAAAGGGCAGATTGGCGGCCATGACATGCCAATCCACGTGACGTCACAGGGACCTAGATTCTATACGAGTGGATAGGAATTTTACTCGTCTGAGATACCAATACATGCATGAGGCACAGAGCTCAGGGAAACATTTCTTAATAATCACATATTAAAATTGCATATGGTCGGAGAGTTTCCTTCGCTTGATAGGGCATTGATAATCCTATTTTAAGCCGAGCGCTACCTGCTAGCAGGGTACTCTACCGCCATGCTCGGCAGCAAACAGCCTGCATCGTAGCGACGTTCATAGCCTCGCATCCAGGTGCCCTCACACAGCAGCATGCAAAAGGTCACACGGGCTTTTCCCAGCATTTTTACTTAGCCGTCGCGTTTTAGCGCGCTTGGACATTTTCACTTTTTATTTAATCGCGAAAAATAGACATCGTCATTTAAAACTCTAACAGCGTGAAATACGTACTCCAGGAGTAATAATCTTCCGCTTTAGGCAATAAAAAAATAGGAAACCACGCTATTTAGGGATACATCCCATGCTAAATAGCTAAGTATTCTCTTGAATTGGTAAAAGGTTTTGCATTTTAAATTAACATTGTTAATCCAGGCCTCGCGTGGATTATTTTATTCTTTGACAAATATTAAATAAAATTCGTGACGATGTTCCAATGGAAACATACTTTTTTAATTATAAATATTCAGTGTTGAATGGATTTTTATAACTTTTATCTCACATCTCTAGATTATTTAATACCAAAACGTGGGCAAAAGACGGCATTTTTCTTTTTTTGGCGTTATATCACTACGTGAATGTCAGTGAATGAGGAGTTTTGTGATGTAATGGAAAACATTAAATATCGTGCTGTCAAACTTGATGAATATAATGTATTATATCTGAGAACCGATTTTGTATTCTTACTAGATGTGAAACGAGCTATTTTATTTTTCAAAATGTATGGGAATAATCTTTTTTGGAGACTACAGCTATGAAATATAATATTCTATGCTCTTCTGGAGGGCTACTAGTCGCAAAATATATTTATTAGTAAATCCACAATTCAAAGTCTTTAAAGTAGGTAAGTATATGATATTTTTTATTATCTCCAATATTTACTTGCACCAAGTTTTCTAAGAGTCACTGGTTTGTAAAAATGCCGTAATGTATAAGATAAGAAAAACGGCAATATTTCGTCATTGATTTTCTCATTTGAAGAGAAATATATTTTCCTTGGATAACTATCTAAGTCCACTCTGAACCTGGCATTAATTCACATGAATGTATTAAAGCAAAATAAAATGAAATATCTCTTTTCACTCAATTCTGACTAAAGTTAACACTTTGAATTCGTGAAGCGATTGCATTAAAGAAGGGTTGTATTAGGTATACATAGCCATTTGAATTACTGTGGGAGTGAAAGATATTTAGATTAGTTTTTAATTTTGTAAATACTACCAATTTACTTGATAAAACGGTATTCAACCTAAAATATTTTTGAAACCTTATAACTCTGTACTTTTATGGAAAAGCAAAGTGGAATCTCACAATTGAAAAGCATCAAGAATGAGATTAGCACTCTAGAGAAGCAGAATATCTGCTTAGCTATTACTCACGTACTGAGATTTTTTCTCAAGAAATATCCATTTTCTTTGCCTTGTTACTATTACCACACGGAGTGACCTCTTATAACCTCTGTGCCATTTAATTAGAATTCTGTTGTATTCACTATACTTAGGATGCACATTGTCCATGATGCTTCATTTCTTATCCTCCCATATTACACATCGTTTAATATACGGATTTGGGCGCCATTTTGTGGAAGTATATCCACAAATGAATGAGAGTGGGCTTTTTCTTTCTATAGATTTTCTTATTTCATCATTTACATACTTGATTTTAACATCTGGGTAACACTGTCTGTACGCCCGTAGCAGTTTTTGACGAAACGCGCAGCCTTCCTTTGTATTTTATTCAGTTCGCGGATTAAGTCTTTCTGCACCGGATTCCAGACGCTCGCTGCATATTCAAGGTGCGATATCGTTTATGTACAGAAAAATTTAAAGTTTTCGTACAATTGACTGGCATAAGAAATAATCAAATGAAGCAATCTCGGAATAAAAAGGTATCATTGGTAAACCTTCTCGTCAATGTTCTAATTACATAGCTGAAAAACAGCTACTATTACAGCAGCGAGTGCTAGTTTAAAGTTATTACTCTGCGGTGCTACCATTTTTTGCAAAATGAAAAAAATTCATCGTTGTAGGCTGTGCATTCTGTCATAGCTGCCTCTCTTAATAACTCAAAGCAGGAATCCGAAGTTATGTAAAATATCGCTATGTCCGTAATAACAAGGAAATTTTCTTTTATTAAATGCGAAATGTAGTGGAGTAATTATTCAAAACATGGAGAATAATTTTATCGTTAACGAGAAATAACTTAAAATTATGAATAGAGTTATGAAAATAATATAAGTTTGCTAATACAATAATTCATGAGGAGCTCCTACGGTGATCCAAAGGTATACATTTTCCGTTGAAATTGAAAATTGTTGTCAGTTTTGCATTTTATGCCACCGATATTTTCCTATTTATATTTAGATAAGTATGATACTAACCATTTGGACTAATATTTTCACAATAGTGTGAAAGTTTTCTTGATTTCTAACGGTGAAAATATACTTTAACCTTAAATTCTCTCCCATACTTTTCCATTTGATATTTTTAGATTACATTATAGGCGGATTAAGGGCAAGGAATGGGAGCACGTTCCCCCCTCCCCCTTACGCTTAAAAAGTAGATATATTCAACACAAATATCAATAAATATAATTCATATTTCAATATAAAAGTTATAAATATTTACATATTAATTAATTTTATACTAAAATTAAGAGTATATTACGTAGAGCAATTGCTGTGAGTAGTTTTTAATTTTATGAGAAGACCATTCGCCTGTAATATCCTGGTGCCACCCAGAGAAAATACAGGATCCGCCCTTTGATTACAGGATGATAAAAATGGGTTTATACCAGGTATATGACCAAGCATTTTTTGACCCTCATGATCCTCGATTCCATCACTCTTCTTAGCATGGAAGTAGGGCGGAGAAAGATAAAAAGTGAAGAGGAATCCATGTGTAGCGTCGCCTCGTGTAGGTGATATTTACACGATTTTCCAAGTCACGTGCTTATTCAGCAGTCCCGGAAACAGGCCGGGGCAGTGGGGGCACGTGCCCCGGGCGGCAGATTTCCGGGGGCGGCAAAATTCTGTGCGGAGAAAATATTTATGAATAACATTCGCACACGTATGATAGAGAGCAAGGTTGTTAAATGTGCTTAAAATTTGATGCAAACAATAAAGCTCTTGATTCATTTCACCAAGTGTTCATGTTAAATCTTATCGAAAATTTCAACATTTCATAGTTTGGGAAGTAGTACGATTGAATACGGTAAAATGACTACATGAATTCCACACGCTTAAGAGTTTGGTAACTTTCATCGAAGTGGTGATCAATTTCACGAATGTGCTTGCAAGTTTGGTTAAAAACCCTATGTAGTTCACTGATAACTTCAGGCTTGACGATGTGAAACCTCTCCATATTGGAAATAAAAAAATAAACTTTGTAAGGTTGACTTGTGTATTCAAATGGGTATTACCGGGGTTTCGTAACGTAGTTAAATATTCAGGTGACTGATATTACAAATTATGTATATATGTATGATGCATGTAATATCTGTCACCTGAAGATGATACTACGTTACGAAACCCGGGTCGTGCCTATTTGAATACACAAGTGAACCTTACAAAGTTTTACTCTTTTGTTTCCACTCTAGAGTTCGATTCTATCGACTGTAATAATTGATTTTAATTACATACATTAAATACTGGAATACGGAGAATGAGTGCAATTACGTGTCTTTCATAATCAATTATTTGTATTACGAAAATCACGTTTCATTGACAAAGCTTTTTCGCAGTTAACGCCTTCGAAATCATCATTTTTGTGATGTCTTATTCATGAAAAGTTGCCATTCGGCTTCGATGCCAGCTGCAG
Source organism: Ischnura elegans (assembly GCF_921293095.1). Lineage (NCBI taxonomy): Eukaryota > Metazoa > Arthropoda > Insecta > Odonata > Coenagrionidae > Ischnura > Ischnura elegans. Next base: position 97,654,575 of record NC_060248.1, on the reverse strand, counting down.
GCAAGAGATTTTCTCCACATCGCTACATTATTTTTTCGTGGAAACTTACGTTGAACTCCTAATTTTTATATTTTCAATCAAAACAATGTTTTTCTGGATGAAAAATCTTTCATATGCACAAGCTGCGTCGTCTTTATTACCTGTTTGATCTTTGTAATTATTTTCGAACTGATGCGTGCCATATTGATAGTGATTATCGAACTGCAATTATCAAACTTGTTTGGTGAAAGCTGCCGAAATATTCAATGTACCATATGAACCCAAAAGTTCAATGAATTTCATCAGAAACTGATATTTCTAACTAATTTTTATTCATTGTGATAATGGCTCTTGAGTCACATACACATACTTAAGGCTCACGACCTCGTAAAAATTAATGTAATCACTCAGCCGCCTCTGTTATCTCCCGTCCCATAATGGATTCTTTCCTAACCTGTTTCAATTACACTGCGGTATTCGGGTATCTGTCGTCAGGTCTCGTATGCTACTGACAATAAGAGTGAACTGTGTTAATTCGATCCGTTAAGGATGGGGTTCTGAAGGAGCTGTCCTGGTTGTTGCAATACTAACTTTGCTGTCCTGCGGTGCGTACTGTCGTTGGTTTATAATTCCGATTGAAACCCTTTAACACTCCCACCGTTAATTTTTTTGTTATGAACAGAAAATCATGTATAATTGCATGTGGTCTGGGGAAAGAAATGTCATCCTCTCACTTTCAATGCGTGAAATTCTCACTGCTAGGTGCAGGTGAGATCTATTCTCACGCTTCTCAACCCTATCGAATCATACTTTAGGTTGCTCTTCTGAATAAATACCTTTCTTGTTAGCGAATATTTTTGCTAATTTTATCCCGTTTTATTTTTCGTTATTTTAAAGTTTGTCCTAGGTTTAGAGGAAAACGCATTGTATATATTTATGTATACAGCATTGAGGACCTCAAGAAGAGATTTGCGGTGTCAAAGGAGTCGTTCATGGACAGGAAGGAGCTTATGAAAGGATCGTTATGTAAGAGTTTAAAGAAAAAGTAAGTGAAGAGTTTGATCTGGAGTGTAGCTCTCGACGGTGCGGAAACGTGGACTCTTAGAAAGGAAAACATAAACAGCATTAAGGACATCAGGAATAAATTTGCGGTATCAAAGGAGACGTTCATGAACATGAAGGAGCTCATGACGGGATCGTTATGTAAGCGTTTAAAGAAAAGGTTAGTGAAGAGTTTGATCTGGAGTGTTGCTCTCTACGGTACGGAAACGTGGACTCTCGGAAAGGAGGACGAGAAAAGACTCGAGGCGCTCGAAATGTAGGTACAGAGGATAATGGAGAAGGTAAAGTGGACGGAGAGGGGTAAGAACGACGAAGAGTTGGACATGGTGGGTGAAAAGAGGCAGCTTCTAGATGAGATACGGTGAAGACTGCTTGAATGGAGCGAGTACTGAGTGGGGATGGTAAGTTGAAAACGGTGTTAAAGGGCCGTTGAACGTTGTGTAACGAGGAAGAGGAAGAAATGTATGGGATATTTAGGTAGAATGAAATGGAGTAGGCCTTATTTTGAATTGAAGAGGTAAGCTCATCTAAGGAAGGGGGACTGCCGGCTTACTTGGTAAACACTCCGTGCAAACCCACCTTAATCGGCAGAATTTTTAATAGTAGGTTAAATAACTCCACTCTGTAGCTGTGCTTGTCGCCTCAAAAAAACAATCCCAAAGATTTTTCTTGGTTTAAAGACTGAGTTTTTTTGTAGTGGAACAGTGCTATTTGTGTATGGTGCATTAATGTCTCTTTATAGTCCAATACTAAACGTTATAATAATGAGAATATTTAACGTTTTACTGCGTGTAGCTATAATTGAATATTACAATCGAGTCTAGGGTAGCATTGGGGAAGCTGGTCGGCATAGGGAATTATTCTTGTCTCATATTACTCCATTTTATATAATAGGAACGTTTAAAGCTATGGTCAGACAGAGCAGTGAATTTTAATGACAACACCGCATTGTGGTAATAACATTTATTGGTTTTAGAAATGGTTCAGACTTCTCAGACATTTTAATTCGCATTACCTTTAAAATCACCGACTCATCTGCTTTGCATGAATAATTCATGCCTGTAATATAATCTGAGTTGATTTTCATTGTACCGTTTGGATGATCGGATCTATTTTGTGATGATTTGGATTCAATCGGAAGAATCCTACGAAATGCGGTGAAAAATCGTGATAAATTCAAGTCACTTTATTACCGTGGGTTTTTTTGGCCCTTGAGGCATTATAAACATAAAAGAGTAATTGGAAATAAAAATAAATATTGTAAATGACTATCAAAGTTAGTAATTACAATGGGAGTAAGTAATGATAAAAAATAGAAGTAGTAAAATAAGAAAATTATTTGTGAACAAACAAAAATTTTGAACGGTTTAGAAATAGAAAGAAATGGATGTCTTGTGATATCAAGAAAAAATTGACAATTTGATCAAAATTGTCGACATTTTGGAAATGTTATTTCAAAATTTATCTCAGAAGTGCATAATATAAATACTCGGTTACAGACATTCACAAAATTACAGTGGAGTGTTTACGCAGGGAACTGTAAATTCTTTTCATGGAAAAGGTTGAGTATATCATTGAAGTGCTTTTAAAACAGTAAGGGCACGGAATTATTTATTTTATCAAGCGTTAAATTATAATTATCAGGTAAGCTTAGGATTGTATGCGTGAAAGTCTAGCGTTTTCTTGTGTTTTATCTACCGAGTGTATTTTAATATTTTCCGAAAATTTCAAGTTATTAAATTCGAAAACTCTTTGTTTTTTTCACTTCAATTGGTATTATCTTTTGGTCTCAGTAAGAGTCTCGGCTTCCGGGCGTTCCACCGCGTTGAGTTGTCCATTGGTTACGACAGTTTCTCCAGCCATCCTGCTGGCATCTTCAGGTCAGAAGTAGCGATGCATAAAATTTGGCCGTCCTGTATAGGTACTTTGGGGATCAGAGGTCGGTTCTGATTGGTTGGATCTCAGGTGGGCTCTGATTCCACGGAAACCTCTGATCAAATTTTGGTCTCAGCAATTACGAAGGCTTCCGTCATGCATTTGATATTTAGGGTGCATTTATGATTTTCCTGTATTTGCACTGATTAGAGTAACAAAATTTTCTCCATCTTTTCAGTTATCTTCAGGATTTCTCCTTACTTCACCTCATCTTTTTCAAACTCTGACCTTACATTTTCCTCAAATACCCTTTTACAAAATTTGCTGATCGTGATTAGCCATCGTTATTTGCCAATAAATGCACGAGAAGAAATTATTATTCTTAGCTAAAAACTTATTAAAAAATTAAAAAGTAATTTATTCCTTTTTACAGCTATCTTTCTTAATTTCAAATGTCCTACTTTTGTGTATTTATTTGATGACAACATTTGAAAAATTGTCAATATTTCATGTTGAGTGTCGAAAATTTTTTATGATCGCGCCTTATTTCAGCCTCTGCCGTACATGGAAAACATACACTTGCTGAACATCAAATCTTTCTCATTCTAAATTAGGTTCATTTTAAATACCGTCGCTCAGTAACGCTGAATTTGTTCGCGGAAAGGTTATGTGCAAGTTCTTACGGCTTCCTGAGTAAATTTCTTACATTTTTTGGAATTTCTTTTGCCAGCAACAAAATAATTGAACGTTAGTACAAATATATATTAAATTAAATATTAATTAATTATAATCATAAATATTACTAATTAAATATTTTACCTAAGTAATTTTTACAAAAGATTGGCAATGGTTTCCATGTAGAAAGCTTATGGCACAATAGCATTGATTACTGTAATTTTCCCTCATGGCAATAGGAAAAAATTACGATGGTTTATTACAGTCAGCAAAATTTTCAAAAGAGTATTTGAGGAAAATGAATGTTCAGAGTTTGAGGAAGGTGAGGTGAGTCAGTGGCGTAACTATGGGGGTGATGAGCGGATAGATCCCACCTCCAAAGCCTCAGAGAAATAAAAAATTATTTGAAACTATTGTCTAGTTTTGATGTGTATAATCTGCATTTGATTAAATTTAAATTTTAAGTGCCAAAATGATCTAAAATGTATTTCCAGGCATGTCAGTTTTCACAAATTTCCACGGATTCTTCGTTACCTAGGGGGGTTGCCTCTATCCTCCCCCACAAAGCTTATTTCCAGTTACGCCAATGCTCCTATGTTTTGCAAAATTAGCTGAATTTCTCTTCTTGCTCAGGTTTTTTCCCTCTTGCCTCCAGCCTCACATTTTTTGCTTTACAAAACCGTATAAATAACTCTGGTCATCATGTGAGTAATCCTCTCGCCATATTCTTTGCAACGCTTGTCCATCGCATCCACTAGAGCCTGCAGCTCTCTCGCAAACTGGCTTATCTACGCCTGATTATCTAATTTAATGGCTACCCTAATTTTTCTGACCCGCGCCCAAACCCGAGAGAAGTTCATTCAATAGAGTGTTCATGAGTGGCGTCACTAAGGGGGGAAGAGGGGATAGATCCCCCCCAAAGCCTCAGAGGAACTTAAAAAATATTTAAAACTATTGTCTAGTTTTGACATGTAATGATATGACATATATTTGCATCTCCTTAAAGAGTGCCAAATCTTTAGTGCTAAAATGATGTAAAATGTAATTCCAGGTATGTAGTTTTTCAAACATTTCCGTAGATTCAAACGTTGCCAGGGGGGGGGGGAGTTCGCCCCTCCAATCTCCCTCACCCCCTCTCCTCCAAAGCATATTCCCAGTAACTCCAGTGGGAGGAGTAATTCTAAAGATAGCTGAAAAGCTGGTGATACTGTAGTACGTATAACCGGCGCAAATGCCGCACAACTAAGATTCACCCTTACTATCTCTTCAGTAATTCTTTTTCCGGGCGTAAGGATCTTCCAAGCCGCCTCGCAGACCAACAGGCTATTCTTTCGAAACCCAAAATTGACTTGAGGATCGAAATGTGGGATTCCGTATGGGAAATGGTGAAGACATCAGAGAACGGGGGTGAGAAGAATAGGGGTTGCAGTTGTGTAAGGAGAGGAAGGGATGATGCCAGACACGAGGGCGGACTACCAATGCTTCTTTTCTGTTGCACTCACATCCTCCCCCTTCGCTGAATCTAACTGCGTCGCATTCTCAACCCCCTACAGCCCTCATCCCTCTCTCCCCATCGGCGGGATGCACGTCGCGATGGGGACTTTTTGAATGAAATCGCTTCATCGATGTCGAAAAGCAGTAGTGCTTCGAATGCAGATGAATCCTATCAGCCTGTTTCAAGGCCTTATTGAGAGAATAAAAAATATATATAAGCTTGCCGGCTTAGTCCCTCTGATCAGAAAATCTTTCTGTGTCCTGTCGTTGATGGGTTTGTCATATTCGAATGATGCTATGTCATTTCCATCAGTCGGTCAAAATTTAGTTGATGAAAAGTAAATGAATTGTTTGCTATAATTTCATTTACTTACTTTTGGGAAAAAAATCCTATAAATCGAAAGAATTATGCTTTAGTTCCTATTCAATTCTTAGAAATACATTAATAAGCTTGCTTTATGTCGTAATACTTTTTCCTCAGTCCTTTCTTCTTTTATCCAATACTAAACCTATTATACTAAGTTTTGTTGGAAATCCCAGGCTTTATGCGAATGGATCCATCTAAAATTTACGAACGACAAAATCGACACAGTTTGTTGATTTTTCTATGAGAAAAACGGTATCATATTCAATGATAACGTATAATTGGTAGTAATCCTGAAACTTTCCTTAAGAACTTCTGTCATTTTTGGGGTGCCCTCATGTCAAATCAATTCCACGCACGTTAAAAATTTCGGAGTAGCAAATTTAATCCGCTAGGTGTATCATGTAAAAATACCTTTTTTTGGAAAAATTAATTTTTGTACCATAATTTCTTCAGAATATTTTTCTTTGTGAAATTGTCATTTTGTATGTTTGTCACATATAGTTGAATATTACGCTGGCATTTTTAATGCTCATTGACCGAAGGTAAATGGATGATTAATAAAGAGGACTCATGTTGTTTAGTCAGTGAAACCTTCTATTCATCTACCTCTTAATGTTCTTTGATGAAGGGTTGGAGAATCACCATAGGGCATTTTCTTTAACAGGAAGATTTTTTTATTTCAACGTGCCTTTTGTGACTATCTTTGATAACAATAAAACTGTTAAGAGAGGTCGACCGTGTTTTATAAGCACCTCGGGGTTTGGAATCCTACGGTCGCGGCGCCATCACAAATTATTTTTTATTAATATTTCTTTGAAAATTCCTGGCCATCTCAAATAGCTAGTATTAGAATGCCAAATAATTGTTGTTTAGACCTGCAGTGCCTCTGAATCGATAATGTGAAGATAGAACATGCAAACTGTTCTGTCAAATATACTACGAAAAGCCAGAAACAGCGGAAAGGTATTCATAAGTTATTAAGTTACAATATATGTCAAATAACCTATTTTTATGTGCTGACACAGGCCGGTTTTATAATGTCTGGTTAGCCTGAACCGGAACATGTACAGCCAAAACCTTAGCTGGAGAATGTCAGTAAGTTACAGTAAATAAAAGTAGTTCAAAATAACGTTTAGTTAAACTCATGATCTCCAACGCAAGAATGAGTTAACTCCAGTTTTCATGCACCGGATAATTTTAACCAGACATTATAAAACTGGCTACCAGTCTATCTCTCTCATTTAATTTTCATAATATGATCTACCGTGGTATGTTATATAGCGGTTGATACCTGTACTCCACGCCTAAGATCACCGTCTCGTAGTTATTGCTCGAAAAACGTATGCATCTCATTCAATAGTTGGAACAAACGTAGTATGACTTCCTTAATAACGGTGGCATTCATAAATCTTAACCTATGTTCACCTCCGTGGGCGCATAGGCTGATTAGATTTCCAGGTCTTTCGCTTCCGCGTCCAATTTGTCCTTCCCTCAGCCATTCCCATGTGTCCCTCCCGCAACAACCCGCCTCGCCTACTCGCCCTCCGCGTGGCGTACGCAATACTCTGCGGCGGGCTCCTCGTCCCCCCGGGCTCCACTACGCACAGCCAAGCGGAGCCACATGCGGGCGCCACACGCCGCCACAGCCCCGACCACACGCGTACACGCGCTGACTTCCCACCCTCCCCTCCCGCGCCTCCTCCCGTTCATCAACCCCTACCCCACCCTACTCCCCCTCCTTCCGCGTTATACCCCCACCCCCCTCCTCCCCCCTTTCGAGAGTGAAGGAAACCCCCATCCCTATTCTTTCCCCCCCTCTACATGACTAGAGTAATGCCCCATCCCCCTTATCGCTCCCCCTGACCTCACACCCTCCCTTTCGTCTTCTAGCCCTGCTCCCCCTTTCGCGTGCTGCACCCAACCAAGCCTAGCTAGCTCTGGGTGCTGTGCAAGGAATCTCTCTTCAGGCTGCGAGATGCTGCTGCCTCGGAAACGAGAAAATAATCACTTATGAATTCTATTGTTGAGTGGAACATCTAGGATTTTGCGTAAATATTACACGGTAAATGATTAGGCCAAATATTAATATATTGTACGGCTAGGATTTTGTGACAGTTAAAATTTTATGTAGAAAATAATTATGTCAAATATTAAGGCATTTAAAAAGACTTTTTCTTCAGTCTTTTATTATGTTTTAACCTAAATGGATTTATCTGGTATATCGAACACTGTTATGGTAGCTCAAAATTTCAGTGACGTTCTTAGCAATCAAGTGATTAAATAAATGGCGGGAGATTGGGAAATTTTCGCATTCTCACTTAAATTGCATCCGAAAGGTTAGTTCAGAAATATCCTCAAACTAAAACTTCATCAAAGTATTCCGGAATGGTCATTATAAAACCTATGAAGTATTTTATTCATTTAATAAAGTTAGTTTGTCAGAAAATTGAAGCAGCGTTTCAGTGTCCTCGATTGTCCATCCATTATCCACCCGTTATCCGTCATCAAATTTTGTCCATAGGGATCTCCTTCAAGGTGTAGGTACCTACCCACTTCGGCGAAGAGAAAATCGGTTTTTCTCGACTATTACACAGCTCAAACATTCTTGTTGTTTAAAGATGATTTTACCACGAATTAATGACCTGAATTTGTAAAATGATAAAAGTATTGAATTCTTAAAATTAATTTCCAAATATCGTATTAACCCATTTCCGCCCACCGTAGCCATATGGCTACATCTTTCCATTCTGAGTATGTGAGGCTCTTTATGAAAAACTATGCTCTATTTGGTTTTTAAATTGCTACAAATGTGCTGCTAAATGCTTTGTTGACCTAATCCATAAATTAGTTTATTTTTGAAGCTGTTACAAGTAATTGCACTTGCTTGAAAAGATGGGTGCAAATAGGAATTTCAGACATTATTCTGGGCGGAAATGGGTTAAGCAGACCTAGCGAAGTTATTGAGTCAATCGTATTTCTAAAATTGTTTACGAGAATGGATGGCATTTATGTTGTCATTAATTAGGAGACATCCCTCAAAAGCACGCTTGATTCATACATAAATATTTGAAAAATCATTTAGCTGAGCACGCCGCCACTATATAAGTAAGATAATGAAGTGACTTTCTACATTTTCGCAACAGAATATGAAGGTTTGAAATAAATTTCGATGCCTAACCCAAATGAGGTTAGTTCCCTCATTCTTAAAAGAGGTTTCTGTGGGATCGTGCGGGTTCAGAGTTTCTGAAGGCCATTTTACACTATACACGGAATTGCGCAATCTGACGTACGAACTGACATCAAAATTGCGTCGTGTAAAGCAGTGAATTGCAAGAACACATGCGAGAATGCGTGGATGCGAGACGGCAAATTTAGCCCCTGTTCTAATTTCGTTCATGCATTCGCGCAATTCCACGCCATTTTAGAAATTAATGCAGCTCTAACCTCCGCAATTCCGTGCCCCGTGTAAAACGGCCTTTACGGACTTGTGAACAGCACTTCAAACTGGAGAGCTTTGCGCGAAAGCGGTTAGGAAAAAGGATGCTTCAGTTGAACCTCTACAGAGCAGGCATTTCTTAAAAGAGCAATGCTCATTCTGAAGAATCTCATATGGAATAACTTAAATTATTCTTGAAGACAGCATTAATGGATTATTTTGCCGGTAACGACCTTTAATATTTAAAAATACCTTTGCGCAATCAGATGTGAATCAAGGTCGAAGATATGGGAATTCACATTTGCTGTGAAAAAATGGTTTATGTGCTATGAGGAAGTGGAGTTTTTACTAAGAAAGGTGACATACAATGTTCTTAATTTAAGGTATTTTTTGTGTATGTAATTTTTGTGTGTTTCTAAAGCAAGTTAGTAATCATATGTGCAGTTTTCTATGTAGGCATAGTAACTGAATTCACGAACATTATGAATAAAAATAATAACTGAATTGAATTAAAGAGAATTTCTATCATATATTTATGGCATCAATTCTATTGGAAAAATGAATGATGGTAGCCCAAATACAGTTTCATATGGGGGCCTATATATTCCACTCTTTCTGTAAAGGGTATAATGTAATTGTGTATGAGTTGAACGAAGTTACATTATTGTATTATTATTATTATTATTTTGGGTGGTGCAATAATTCGTCTAATGTCTGGTATGCATAGACGGGTGGGTTTTAGACATTCATTATATAAAAACTTTCATTGGACAGCCACCTTAAAAATCTTTCTTTTTTTAGAGAAATTACTGGAGGCGCCCTCTTCTGCTTAATCCTCACTGCGCATAATCCTCAGGACAGATGCAATCGTCTTTCCAGTCATCGACTCCCCGGCCAAACTATAGGATGCGCTTTTGGAAGATTGGGGGAATGGCAGCAGCCGGAAGAATGGTAGAGAGTGAGGGATAGTGTCTTGTGGAATGGCCTCCCGAGTTTGGGGGGGGTGAGGAAGAAGGGGGTCTCTCGCAACGACTGCACCCTCCCCCTCCCGCCCCCAACAAAGTGCGTCTCCACCCTCTTCCGTCGGAATCCTTTTCGTCTTCTCCATTTCGCCCGTCCCCCTTGCGACCGCGCGGGTTGATGCCCTCTCCGCACGTGAAGGGACCGCTACGCACCATTCCGACGGGGGAGGGGCAGGGAAGATGGTGGTCTGGGTTAAATGAGAAGGAGAGGAGAAGATTCTCCGAGTCTTGTAAAAACCTCGTCCAGCCTCCACCCATACCACACGATTCCGTAGGGTCCACTCTTTTCCGAAGCCATCAGGGCTGCAGGAGCGATGGTTCTCTTCTCTCTCGTTTTTTTTTAGCGCCGCGGTCGTTTCTGAACCTCAGGTAACCGTGCGAATATAGTGATACGCGGGCGACGTGGTCCGTTGCCAAGAGGTGTGTCTTGCGAAAGGTTGTGGCGGAGGTCGAGGGTTGGTTGTTTGGGATCGTCCGGAGGACGTCTTCCGGGAAGTTCCTCGCCGCGTAGACTTTGCAAACACGTTGGAATCACGCCGCGCCGCAGGCACAGATTCGTAGACAATACTCCTGTTGAACTCAATGTTTAGCGAGTTCACCTTGTGGAATCGTGACGCGATAGAAAAAGTTAACTTTGTTGTATACTACACTATGTTATTTAAAAAAAACTCAACCGATTTCGATCTTTACAGGTCATTTTCAAGAGGCTAACTTTGTCAGAAATACTATTTGGAATAGAAAAAAAGTTTACTTTTTAATCTATAATATTTCTGGTATTCAGTTATCTTCGTGGTGGTTCATATGGTACTTGGTATTACCATTTGAAAAACTAGGGAAGACCGAACCGGATTATTCATCCAAAGCTTTCGAAAAAAGTCGCGTAAAACTCTGGTAACCACAAATGATAAGCATGCACAACTTACAAAATCAATTATTTTTTTATGTAAGTTCAACATTATATAGTTTTTCAATACACTTGTTTAACATTTTTTCTTTAGATGAGGTCGTTGCGTGAATCACTTAATTGATTTTTTTTACATAGAGAAAATGAAATATATTATTATTTTCAACACCTTTTCCATTGTTAATTCAGTGCGATCGATGTAAATATATCTTCATTTCAGATCTAATAGTGTATAAAAGTAATAAAAGTGGTCATTATAAACAATCAAAAATGATTTCCATATTCAACGCACTCGTTTTTTCTGAAACTTTTGCTGTTTTCGTATTAAATCCGATTATTCGTAGAAACAGCGTTCATTATTTATGCCTAATTGTGAAATCAAGCATTCGGAAATTCTATTATCTTAAGTTTTACTCGTATAATCGCTAACATTCCTTTTTGTATTCTGCTTCATTATTTATGTTATTATTGTAATTAGGTTGCACATAATAACTAAGGCCTTGGCACCTGTAAATAGCTAAAAGATGAATGTTGGTGTAACAGCAGGTTAGTTTTTTGTAAGTTTGAGTAGGGTTTCACTCAAGATTCGGCGTTTTATTTACAAAATTATAAACAATTCATGATAAAATAATTTTTGTGCTTGCAGGTGTCACTGTTTACAATAAATATTATGGTAATGATGGGTATATCATGTGCCCCTTTCGAGGCGAGGCGGAGTATCATAAAAAGGTATATTTTCTGCAAGAGAACGGAGGACTCTTTTGACCGGAGATAATATCACCAATTTAAAAAAAATAAAATGGACCCTAATGATTCCATTAGCTTTTTTTAACCTTAATTAGCTGCAGCCAACCGGTAGTGGCGTGGTCTTCGTCAATGACTCCATGGCAAAATTAGCAGTGCCGGTACGAACTTTTCTCAAATTTTTTTAGAAGTGAAATATTACTCTATGCTTTTTATTACGAGTTGTTATTTACATTTTATTTTTTTAAATTTATTTTGGTTACGAAGGTATAGGTACATATTTGAAGTTTAGAGGCAAAAAAATTAATAAAAGTGTTATTTTACTATTATGACCTTTGTTAACCAGTGCCGGAAAGGCACCATGACACCATTGGTCTTCGTGGTACGGCAGGTGGTCGAGAGGCGATGGGATGAGATATTTCCATGAACACTCGATACATTCACCGTCCGTCTGTCCCCGTGGACTCCGGAAGACGGATCGCAGAACCCAAAAGTTTCACGGAAGCATTCCAGTGGAAAAGTTAACTAGTTTGTATGTGGAGCAACGCCCCGTCTCAAATGCTGTCAGTCAGCAAGTCGTTAGGAATGCCTCTTGCTTGCGTTTCGCTCTCCTTTCCCGCTCTTTGCCTCGAGTGCTTGAGGTAGGCGTATTTAAGAGAGGTCATGATCTTACTGTCCGCCCCCCTTGTCTACTTCCTCATTCAACCTCTTAAATCACTGAGAATGCAGCCACTCGTGTGTTTATGATTATAACAACTTCTGTACAGGACAGAAGGTATTTAAAATCACGGGAAATTTCAATAAATGCGCTGGATCCTGAATTGTAATCTCGGGCATCGGGCAGTGTAGCAGAATATAAAAAACTGAAAAAAAATGAAAAACTATAAACTCTCTGTCAGTGATTTTGAGCATGCTATCAAGTAATATTATTGAAAACAACAGCACTTTCAACATGTAAAAAACTATTTTAGGGCATTGTTTTCTTTTTGTTGAGTGATTTTGATTCCATATTATTCCGTAGAAAATACTTCTGTTGAAATCAGTGGTTTGAGATCTTACTTTGTGGAATGATGACGTGATAGAAAAAAGTAAACTATGTTGTATTCCATACATTATTTGTTTTAAAAACTCAACCGGTGTCGACCTTTTCAGGCCATTATCAAGATGCTAACTTCGTAATAAATACTAAGTCGAATAGGAAAAAGTTTACTTTTTAGCCTATAATATTTCTGGTCTTCAGGAACCTTCGTGGTGGTTCGTAGCTTACTTGGTATTACACTGATTAACGTTACTCGAAAAACTAGTGAAGACCGAACCGGATTAACCATCCAAAGCTTTCGAAAATCGTCGCGTAAAACTCTGGTGACCACTAATGATCAGCATGCACAACCTACAAAATCAATTCTTTTTAACGCATACTTTCTACATTACACAGTTTTAAAATACTTTTATTTAATACTATCCTACATATTTTGGCTTAAGTTAAAATTTTAAGTTAAGTTACGTTAAATTTCAACCATGAGCCCAGGTTTCGAAAAATATTTGGAGCGAACTCGATTCATATTGGCAATTCAGTTGCCTGTTAATGGTCAAACCGTATTGGCCACAGTGGATGGGTATATTTACATTTTATCTATTATTAAAATGATATAAATCTTTGGAATTTGAACGAAGAAGACTAATGAATGGATTGATTCTACCGATTTGCGGTAAAGTTTTGCAATTGGATACGACTGAGCGTTTCCTCCCTCGCTATAAACCGGAGGTCGGCAACCTACTGGTCGGCTGGAATGTGCTCCAAAAATAATTAATCTAAAAAACTATTGGATATTAATGAATTCAACGCCCTAACATTTTAAGTTTTAATAGATATGGAGTATAGCTTCCATTTATCATATTGATTCATAATAGTAAAATTCGCATTTGCATTGGTAGCCATGACAATCTGACTATGCAGGTTGCTAGCCCGAAAAAGCTACCGACTCATGCTGTAGACCAAATTATTTGTATTCCACTACATAGCTTGCCCAGAAATGAAAATTTTTGGATAGGCGTATACAATTCATCTGTATGCGACGTCGTAGTATGAATTAAATAATTTATTTTTGGAATTCAACAATAATTGTTGTTTCCTTAACATTTTTATAGATTAAATATAGACAATAGCTGATAGGTAAAAATCTAAAATATATATAAATAAGGAATGTTTCGTTCTCTCCTACAATGGTGTCACATCTCAGGAGCATGCGCCTATATACATATATTCACTGATACAAATTGATGTTGTAATTGGTTCATATGCTTGGTGACGGGGATTAATGTGATTCCGCACGGGTCTCGTGACGAAATGGTATTTTTCCATCGAAACCAAAAAATTGAGTTGTAAGGTTGCCCAGTTCCGTGTCTTCCGCATAATTAGTTCTTTAGACATTGATGATTGCGTCTGAAGTTTCCGTGAATCTCCTGCCTTATCAAAGGGTGCACTGACCTGTTTTTGTCGATAGATATTGTGACTCAGCCTTAATACATTTTTCATTATCAACTAGCTATGGCGATGGAGATTAATCGCCTAGAAGTCGTCACCCGTGAGATAAGTCGAATCGTCATTTATCTATTGGTCTTAGAGATTTGAAATATATCAGCTCTACGTGCCTGAACTTCCAAGATGATCTATTTGATATCGCGCACGGTCAGAAGTCACTGACCGAATTGTCTTGACAAACAACATGTTCTCGTAACATGTGTGGTTCATTTATATTGACAGGTTTCAGATTTTCATTCTTTGACAACGTATTTGAGACGAGCGTATGCATTGCGACGGAACTACGGTATGCATCAATGGAATTTAACTTGGCTAACGCATAATTAACTCTTGTTGGTAGCTTTTTTTTTGCTTTTATTGGCCAGTAAATGTGTATAAAATCATGGATAAATCGCTGTTTCTATTGATAGGTATCGTAAAAACGTTTTGATTACGTAATTTTCAAGAAAAATATTGCTCAGCTAAAAGTAAACGTAAATATCATACCTTATGCAGAAAGGGACTGCATAACGTAACAAACTTACCTCCTCTTTGAAGTGTTGCAATTTAATTTTCTATCATATTAATTTACTTTTGGTAAAATATCTTTAATATGTAATTTAGTTCGGTCAGTTTGAGTAATCAAATATTTTCCTTTGCCAAATTGTTGGAATTTAATGTATTTCTCCGTCAGGATTAAAAGAACTGTGTGTGGACGTAATAAACACATTTCATAGATTAACATTAAATCAAAATAAATGTCATACATCAACATCAATTCAATTATCAGAGGAATATGACTTATGTAATTTTATAACTGCACTTCAACAAATCAAAAAAAAACTAGGGATACTGGCTTTCGTCGTTATTGGAAAAGCCCGATGAAGGAAAACACCAACTCAAGAAGGGGGGCGTGAAAAACCTGCGAAAACCTACTGTTTTGGAAGTGTAGGGACGTGAGGCAGTGGGGTAGCCAGGAATTTCGTTCTGGGAGGTCCAAAACCATGGGAGAGAATTTCTTAAAAAACAGGGTACAAAGTAGAGGGTTTTAAACTAATTTTAACAATTTACTTAATCGAAAGAACTTCATTTTTTAAAGAAATCTTTTACTAATTCATGATTTTTCTATATTTTGTCTTCTCTTAAGAATCGAAGTAATTGTGTTTTTAAATTTTGGGGGGGGCCGGACCTCCCCTCCTGCTACGCCACTGACGTGAGTGGCTCGGTGCATCCGCACAGGAGGGAAGAACGCTGCCGTGCATTGCGTAAGGGAGTTGCACGCACTGATTTGGGGGGGGGGCGGGGTGGATGTCCCCCACCCTTCCACGCCTAGGGCCAATGGCCGGCCCGCGGATGGCGTTGAGATGCGCTTCTTCGTAGAGTTTTTACTTTTCCCCGACCGCGGGAACATCGGAGTTCAAGGACGGGAAGTCGGCCCAAAGGGAGTCGAGGAACTCTTTATGGGCCGAAGTGGTGATGCCCGAAAAAGTTTTTCATGGGGTGCACGAGCGCCGCGGTCGGAGTGACCGGGTGTGGACCGCGGAGAGAATGACGTCTTCGTAGCAACGATCACTTCCGTGATGCCTAAAAATTCTGGGCGACGGAGCTGACTCGCGCGTGACGATAATGAAATGAGCCCATGGCTGCGTCAGTTGATTTTATGGAGTGGTCAACCAATTTCCCATGTTATGTGCACCATCAAAGATGAGTGGACGGAATGGTTATTGAGTAATTATATCTTTTAATGGACGGTGGGTATAAAGACATCCAGCGACGGAATTAATTTCATATAGCCGATAGTGGGGGTACAGATAAAATGGACGAATAGAATCCAGAGTCAGGAATGACGAGGAAACTTGCAAGTAGACAAAAAACTAGTCGATTTTGTGGAGACGAGATGGTTTGTGGGCACTTAAGAGGCCAAAAGAGATTGAAAACATAAAGGAAATGTCTTATTGCTTTGGATTTTTGAAGGATGAGCTCAATATCTCACATCGTATATGCCAAAATATGAACTGGAGGTGCTGATATCACTGGAAAATTAAGTATTTCTAGAATCGGAACGCAAAGGCATGTGTAACCGACATCCGCCATACTAGAAGTTCCACATTGAGCTACGAGGCTAAGATAGACAACGTGATGAGCTTTTGAGAGCCTTTGAGGGATTTTTCCATTTGTTTACTGCATTTATCAGGATTTGATCTAAACTTGAATAAATTTTTTTTAAATCTGTAATGTATACTGAAGACAAACTGGAGCAAGTATCTTTGTGTACACACCTGTGACTCATTCATTGTTTTTTAGACTCTCTCGGTTTATTTTCATACTGCCATGTCAAACTCCTCAAGGAATAACTGCTATAACTTGGAATAGAGATCGGAATTCAAATTCAAAATTTTGAAATTAAAGTAGAAAATTTTTTTTAATAAAATGATAATTAAAATATTTTCTTAGAAGCATTAATGCTAACTTATTCGCTTAAATTTTTTTGTACGAGCATTTTATATAGGAATTTTAAGACAGGGAGAGCTATGTGAAGTCCTTTGAAAACCATGGTTAGAAATGGGACAATTTAATCTGCCAACGTATGAAACACTGATGATCTGACGGCAATTATTGTTGAGGTACCGTGGAAGGTAAGAAGATGAAAGGTAGAAGGAAATAACAGCAGAGAAATGCAATAGAATGCCTCGAGTGAGATTCATCGAGCAGGTGATTTAGGATGTTACGCAGAAAGATTAAGAAGGTGCTAAATAAATATACCGTTTACAAGTATTCTCCTAAAGCTCTTCTCAAACTCATAAGTACTTCTTAATGTTATGCAATATTTATAGCTTCATTTTCTTTGTCTTTCCATTTAAAATAAATTCAATGAGTAGAATACAGTTACTGTATCTTGTTTACATTATATTTTCTGTTTCTTCGTGCGTGAAATGATGAACGGTACTTCGTACTTGTCATACCGCACCTCTAGGTAAATATAAATGGAAGGTAAATATATGGGATGCGAAGCAAAAAGTTTTAATAGCTGATGGAAGAATTGTGTTGAGAGCTGCGTTAAAATAAGATAGTGAGTGAACAAACGAATGAATTATTCAACAGTGAATTGAGGTATTGTAGTGAAGACTTCATTGAAGTGTTCGAAAGGTGCGGACGAGGGCGTTGCTAAGGGAAAACGAATGAATTCAGCAATTAAAATGTTGCATTGTAGCAAAGCTAAGGATTGATGAGTAATGATGATGATGGAACAACCCTATACTGAAGGAGCTACCGGCCCAATTTTCTCCAGGGCGGGACAGGGAGTGTAAATGAAGGGTCGACGGAGAACTCGCTGCTATTGCCAGCGGAGATGGTGGTCCTCGTCAGCAGCCTCATCTCCGCGGTTTGCGTCTCGATTCAACCCTTGACTGGGATCTGCGGGAGCAATCCGCTTGCACGCATGCACCACTCCCCTCTCCCTCCCTCCCTTCCCCTCTCCCCTCCCTCCCTCCCGTGGTCACGTGACCACCCGGATGCTCTAACCCCCTCGCGCGGCCGATGCGGAACTATGCGATGGCCTGGTGCTGGCGCCGCGGTAAACACGAAACTTGTTGAAGTAGAGCCACCTCATCGGGCCCTATTCCCTAGCCCAATTCCGAGCTTCATCTTAGCTGAATGTCCAGTGGCGATACCCTCTGTACCCTTATTTGATGGCGCGCGAATAAATATTATGATTCAAGCCAAGAATGTTTATGCAGCAACGCATAGATATGTAATTTACCGAAATTATCTCTTTGCGATTCCCTTCCTTCTACATAGATGGTACCTCTATCTGCCCTGAAGTATGAATTATGTTTTTTTTTAATTCGGCACCGCTATCTTACGTAAAGCGTGATTTTTACTGTCTTTTTAAATTTACTGTTAATTGAAAATTGTGTGAGACATTTTTAATATTATAAATTTTGTTGTTTTTTTCTAGAAAAACAAATTCACTACCTGATATTTGTTCATTGAATTGATTTGTTGGATTTATACTTGGAAAATCTTTGGGTAAGACAAAATATCTGAGTTTGATTATTCGCTTCCCAACTATAAAGGCATGAACCCAACGGAAATATGACCCACAACTTCGGCCTGTGACGTTACACTTGTGTATATTTCTCTAAGAATCGATAGATCTGTTCTAGCCCTTCTCCAACTCATTAGTGCTCCTTAATGCTATGCAATAGTTATGGTTGTATTTCTTTGACATTCCATTTAAAATAAATTCATAGTGTTTACCAAAGAAGCTGTATCTTGTATATTTTCTGTTTCTACTTGCCTATAAAATGATAAAATATACTTAGGACCCTAAATATGACTTTTTTTGCTTCAATTTGGAGGATGTCCGATTTTGCTGTTGAAGTTGTAAGTATTTCGTCAACATCTTGTTCACTATTGGTTTTCTTGTCCGGAGTAGGCATAAACTACTAGCCGAACGTAATATAATGCCTTAAAATTTGAGCCTTTCGCGTGGTTAAGTGTGAGATTTGATGGGAACTAGACCAAAATTCTCTATTGAGCCAGTTTGTATTAAAGCCGTCCATAAATTGTGGCGTTTTGCAACACTCAATTGATGTTTTCTGTTTTTCAGCAAAAAGGAGCTATAAGTTATAGTCGGATGAATAATTATGAGGATTATTATGATATTTTAAAAAACCTTTTTCGCCTTTTCTCGATGAAGCCTAGTCAACGTATTACCGTTGTCATATTTCCAACTGTAACAATAAGTGTTAAAGGTCGACTGTCCTTCAGTGAATTTTAAATTGGTTAAGTTTTAAATTACTAGAGAAAACACTATTCTGTGAAGTCTTCTTGAGAAAAACGAAAACCTAATCATTTTCCTTTTTTTATCCTTTTCTTTGCCATCACGACTTCCATGAATAATTTTTTCTCATCATTTCCTGAGATAAATGCGGTCCCAGTGATCATTACTTTCTAGAAGAAATTGGGCACCCTTTCAATTCGCATTTGATGTGCCAATATTATATTCGATTAAATCAAAGAAATAGAAGTAAGAGTACCACAATCAACAATAAATTTTGCACCTATTAGGTATGAGAAAGTAGAATCAATGCTAGCGCCCTTCAATATATTCTTGCCATTAAATTGTTGCACACTTAAGTACTAGTATAAATTGTGCTGTTGTAGAACTTTTAAGCTTAAAAATACTGTAAAGTAAATCTTTCCGTGATTTTTCTCAAATGAACTTATCAGTATTTACATACAATTAATGAGAAATTAAAATAATATGAAGTTGTAAGCTCGGGAAAGATATTATTTAAGATCCAGTCAAGACTAACAAAATGTTGGAATAAATAAGTGCTCAGATATTCTCCCAGATGACGGGCTACATTTTTACAATTTAAAGTCGAAGAAGTTTTCTTGAACCTAACCAATTCTCTTCGGCGCGGCGTTCGATTTAAATATAGCAATGAATGACTCACTCCGATATTAAATGTACGATTCACACCGTAATGTTCCCTTAGTGGGGCGAGGGTGGAGTTTGAAATTCTCTAATACGTTTCACAGCCAACGCGGCAGCTGTCTCCGGACTTCACGCTCCCCTCCTCTCCGAAAATTATTTTCGTTTTTCTTTTTTTTTTTTGTCCGTCTCCTCGTGGCCTCCCCCAGCCAGTCCCATCCCTCCCGCCATCCTTTCCCTCCTCACCTCGATTCGCGAATCTGGTCCTACACGTGCCGACCTGTTACGGAATGCGAAATCGTCAGAGGCGGGAGGAGGGGGAGGAGAGGGGGGTAGACGCGAAGGCCCAGTTCTCTCCCCACCTGCCCACCTCTTTATTGCTATTATCATTCTCACTCTCTCCTCCCTTCTCTGACGTCCAGAAGGTCGTCGCCGGCGAAAAATACGCTTTAAGCTATCGAAAAGATTAACTCTTCGAATATGAGACTCAAAATGAATGCTCGATCCAAACTTTTAACAAATACATAGTTTGAAAAATCCTACCATTCTCTTTTTTTGAAAACGCAATGTTCAGCTACGTATCATGGACGTTTTTTTAAAAAAACATTTTGAACGAGCCCTTTTTCGGCAACTTCAGGTGAATGTTGCGTCATTTATATGCAACTTACGCATTTTGACATCAACTGGAGAATTCGGTTGCAATAATTCATTATTTCAGTATTTTATTAGCAATCAGGGGTTCCATTAGTCACTTTTTCCCTCCATTGCCTGATATAAATCTTTTTTTCCCATGATCATTGCTTTCAAGAAGAAATCGGTCACACTTTTCTCGCCATTTTATGTTTTCTCTTCTCAATCTTCAATATAATCAGTGGCTCAATCAGCGAAAAATATTGTACTTATTAGGTATGAGAAAATTATTTTTGCTATAATATCAATGTGTCCTTCAAATCTCGATAGGTGTAAAATTTTGAAGTGATGTCTTATTTTTAATGTGACCCTAACGGTGTCAAATGCCTGAGAAAATTTTTTTCCCAAACGACGTTTGCCTGCATCTTTCTCTCATGTAAATACGGTATTTAAATCAAATACGTAGCTAATAAATACATTGTAGATTTGTTATGTGCTATTTCCGAGGAAAAAATAGTTATTGATTGTGAAACGGCAGTTAGTTGAAATTCAATAGTCATATTCGGAAAATGTCCTCGTACTCAAAATGCTATGAAGACGGGTTGTCTTATCATAATCAATCAATCAATATCATAAGTTATCTTTATCTACTGAAGAGTCTTTATTTTTTATATCTCTTGAGATTGGCCTTCCAACAGTTGGTCGAGTTGAGTAACTTTATTTTACCTGCAATTTACTCGCTCCTATTTCACATGAAATTTTTTTAACTAATGTGTTACGTCGCAATTTTTCGAATATGGAAACGAGCGAGGCCCCACGACTACAAGAATTATTAATATTAAAGTATTCTACCGAGTAAGGTAGGTTTGCATGGACCTTAAGGAAGCATTTGCAGTCGCAGTCTCCCCTCACTTCCTCTTCAATTCCCAATAAGACTTACTCCCTTTCATTCCATCTAAAAATCTTATTCTCTTCCTTTATCTCTATCGTTTACCTAACATTCTTCCCTCTAACACTGTTTTCAACATCCCCTTCCCGCTGCGCACTCCATCCATACCTTCTGCCTCCTACATATCACATCTAGAAGCTACCTCTCCTCACCCACCATGTCCAGCACTTCATCGTTCCTCTTCCTTTCCGTCCACTTCACCTTCTCCATTCTTTTCCACACCCACATATCGAACACCTCCAGTCTTCTCTCGTTCTCCTTCCAAGTGTCCACGTTTCCGCACCATAAAGCGCTACACTCCACATCAGACTTTTCACTAGCCTTTTCTTTGAACTCTTATATAACGATCCTCTCAAGGGCTCCTTCCTGTCCATGAACACTTGCTTTGCTGACGCATTTCTCTTCCTGATGTCCTTACTGCTGTATCCATTTCCCTCTAATTTGCTGCCCAAACATTTGAAATGCTTTATATGCTCAAGGTTTTCACCTTGAGTCTCCCATTCCTAGCTCGCGACGCTTTGCAAATCAGAATTAAGATGAGTCTATTGTACAAATAACATCTTGTTATATAACAAAACATTTTATTTCATATTTTGGGTGAAGTGTTTTGCAAGAAAAAGAGGAATCTCTGTTTATAACACTTAAAATTCGAGTGAGAACACCTTTTCAATTTAAGGTGTCTACTTTGCTCAAATGGAGCTGGAGGAAAATAATAATAATACTTAATTAGAAGGCTTTATGGTTGAGGTCATCACAAATCCAACCTTTTATCCAGTTCGTCCTATTTCGTCTATTATTTCAAATATACCTTTTGCTTGATCTGAAATTGCGTGTTTTCACCTGAAATACAAAAATGACTGACCTTTGGGGTATCGGTTTTGATCAAAATTTCTGAAAGCGCACACCTCAGACTTATTAAAACTTAGATCGGGTTGGTATGGTGGCTAGAGTGTTGGATTCCCACCCCGTGGGCTCGGGTTTGAATCCCGGCGGTAGCAGAGAAATTTTCAGAGACCCGATCCGATTCCTGCTTGAATGTTGTTTGTGGGACATTTCAGGCGTAACACTCCGTCCGTCGGATAGAACGTTGAGCCGTGGTCCCCTTGGCGCCTTCCGTCAAGACCAAGCTAATGCCGACGCCGGGTTTCTCTCCACCTCGTCTTACCCCTTCCTCGTGGCGCAAATGACCTCAGCTGTCGGTTGCTTTCTCAAAATACCAGACCATACCTTAGTGCATCAAGACTTTATCACGATTTTCTGCGAGGCGCATTTTATTATCAATTTTTTGCACAATAAAACGTGTCTTGGATCCTATTACTCCTTATATCGCTCCTTCCAATTGTCGTAAAGGCATTATTTTCTGTCTGATTTCAGGTTTAGATTTTCATAAATGTATTAAATATCAATTAAATTTCTTTTATCCTTTATTTGTTCAATATTGATGTTTCAAAAATTCCTAATAAACTTGGATCAAATGCTTTACCTCAGAATCGGCTGAAAAGCGTTGCTTTTTTAACCTATAATTACCTAGCTTACTATAGAAAATACAAGATTTAGCAAATAATGAATGCATTTATTTGAACTTTGACAATTTAATTTCCATTCCATAGGAGAGAAAGACGAAAATAATCCGTTGGCCCGAGATCTTGGAAAGATCCTGGATCCTGAACGACTGAACTTCTTGCACGTGAAAGTAGCCAATCGCACTGAAATCTTATTTTAAATATGGTAAATGAAAAAATTGACGCATGATCGAGAGTCGATTGCTGTTGGTAAATCTGGGTCACCCATAACCATTTTCATCCATTGAGTGAAACCAGCGTGATTAATTCACGCGGAAGAATTTTCGTTCATGGAACTGACTCGAATTTCGTTGCTATGGGATGGAAATTGAAAGTATGACGTTTCAAGGCTTGAGTGCGAGTATAACTATTTCTCCATTTTTAAGTCAAGTTCTGTTTCTGCATTGACCCAACGTTTTGGAGGGCTATGACTTCACTGATCTGAATTTGTCACTCGAACCCCTGATTAGCAAGGCTAATTGTACAGTAGAATACCAAGTATGCAGGAAGATTTGGATCACATTTAAGATTTGTTCCTTAGGATCAGATTCCAAATTTTTATCAACAAGCCTAATTGGCCGCATCGTTTTAACAAAAAAATTCCTACTAATAAATTATATACCTCTAGGCAATAGAAGGAGAAGAAAAATTTGAATATTCATAAATACACTGTTTGTGAACACTTCTCCCTCAATGTTATTTAACAGCCATGTTCATTTTTTTTGCAAACTATCAACCCCTTATTTTCTATTATTTGGTATCAGGATTAATCACAAGAAGACCATGGTTATGCGGTTTTGTAAAGCGTCATGAGGGAGGAATGTGAGACTTAAGATAAAGGTGGGTGGTGAAAAACTAGAGCAGGTTGAGAAGTTCAACTATTTAGGCAGTACGTTAGAGAAAACGGATACAGTAGTAAGGACATTAGGAAGAGAATTGCATCAGCAAAGGATGCGTTCATGAACATGAAGGAGTTTCTAAGAGGTTCGCCATGTAAGAATTTAAAGAAAAGGTTAGTGAAGAACCTGATCTGGATTGTAGCGCTTTACGGTGCAGAAACACGGACACTTAGGAAGGAGGACGAGGGAAGACTGGAGGCATTCGAGATGTGGGTGTGGCGAGAAATTGAGAAGGTGAAGATGACGGAGAGGAGGAGGAACGACGAAGTGCTGGACATGGTGTGTGAGGAGATGCAGCTTTTAGATGAGATACGGAGGAGACTGAACGTATGGATGGAGCGAGTACTTAGCGGGAAGGGGATGTTGAAAACAGTGTTTGAGGGAAGAATTTTAGGTAAGCGAGGGAGAGGAAGGAAAAGAATATGATTTTTAGATAGTATGAAAGGGAGCAAGTTTTATTCTGAATTAAAGAGGGAAGTGCTTGATGGAAGGGGAGGCTCCCCGAATCCTTCCTAAGTACTCCATGGAAACCTACCTTAATCGGTAGAATACTTTAATAATAATAATAATTTCAAAATCTGAGACATTTGACCTATGTCTTGGCAACTAGGCGTCGATATTCTAATGAAAAACTGGCGATGAAATGTTTGCTGTGAGATAAAAAAATTTACGATTACTTACTATCAGAGGCACGTGTTTCCTGTTATTCCGGCACAAAGACATGCCACCATAGAGCTCGAAGCAATTTGAAAATGAGGCCAGCGCCCATCATGGATAAAGTCCGTCGTTGACATGGCTCGGTGTCAGATTTTATGGACGGTTGGTGAAAATATTATGCTTCAGTCAGTGTAAGATCAACCAAAAAAAGAAAACGGCGTGTAGGAAACACCTGCATCGATATAATGTTGGTTTATACTGGTTTTAGCTCTTGACGTGTCAAATTGTGCAGATTTCTATTTAATTTTTAAGGCAAGAAATAATTTTTGTGTCTTTTTGATAAAGCACGTGCTGAGAGAAAAATTAAACAACAAAAATAATTGTAAAATTGGGGTGGTACACTAGCTTAGGTTTGTACGTTAGGGATCAAATTTTTTAAATGACGCCAAATGACTGATAGTTTCAGGCCGAGCTTATAATGTTAACGTAGGTGTATTGAGTATATAGGATGAAAATCACACAGTTTAGTTGCTCTAGGATATACATTAACATGAGGCTGGATTGTACTAATTTACTAAACTTATATTCTGCGTCTGAAGTATTTTTCCACTTTAATTTTAACAATCGTGATCAGTTACAACCTCTTATGAAAACCTTTTCTCCAATTTTTCCTCTCCTCATTTAGGGAGAAGCTTTTTAAAAAAGATAGAAAAATCCTATTCATGAGTCATTTTTGCGTTTGTTAGTATAGATTTTCAAATAGCTTAGATAAGGGAATAATTATTAATCTTGAATATATTAGTTTAAATTCTGAACTCCAGAGAAATCCCTTCATATATGCCATTTAATTGTTTTAACGTTCGATTGGTATGGTATGAATAACTTGCTAAGGTATTCAAATGAGTGGGAAATATAGAATAAAAAAAGCACCCTACCCTCCCCTGAAATAAAATTTCAATTGCAATCTATTCAGAGACTGACAAGAGTTGTGGTAAAAATCTTCCTGTGTATCAATACGTTGTAAATACTCCCTCTCCTTTTTTATTACCAGAAGCTGAAGTAGAATCCATTGATGCTATAAGTTCAACGGACCAAAAGAAGGGCCAGAGAAATATTAGCTGTATTTTCGCTATTTCGTTTGTTGTAAATCCACGGCCATGTTGGGGCTCAAGTCTGTATCAAGGCACATTATTAAGGCTTGGTTACATTTTACATTAACACGTACATGATAATGTCTAAATGTATGAACGCGTGAATGAACACGAAAATGTATATCGTATAAACACCCAATTTGTGC
The DNA here is from genome assembly GCF_921293095.1 of Ischnura elegans. Classification (NCBI taxonomy): domain Eukaryota; kingdom Metazoa; phylum Arthropoda; class Insecta; order Odonata; family Coenagrionidae; genus Ischnura; species Ischnura elegans. Next base: position 97,629,059 of record NC_060248.1, on the reverse strand, counting down.
GAACGCATGAACGGAAAATAGAGCCTGTTCTAATTTGGTCTAAGCATTCGTACATGTTCCGCTCCGGTCCACAATAATAATTCACATAAACAGACTTTAACCCATTCTAACCCAGAGCTACTTCTGGGGGAAATAAGATTCCAAGATTTCTCATTTTGAAAACTTGAAAATTTTCCACTCAATCATAACTATCGCGGCAGATAAATATTTCGTCATTAAAATTTACAACACAAAATATAACGTAGTTTAAATTTTTCCTAAATAGAGTTAAAAATTGATATATTTTCGATGTTGCTTAGAAGCAACATTGGGCTATAATGGGTTAACTGGTACATGTTCATGTTCCGTGTATCTATTTTTCGCGATTAGACGAAAAGTGAAAATTTTCAAGCGCGCGAAAACGCGACGGGTAAGTATGAATGCCGGGAAAACTCCCGTGTGACGTATTTCTTGTTCCCCCTGCCGCAAGTGAGGTGACCTTGGGGCGAGGCTTGAGCGCTGATACGACGCAGGCTGCTAGCAGGTAGCTGAGTCGCGAAAAATATATATCGTCATTCGAAAATCTAAAAGCGTGTAATTCGTACTCCAGGAGTAATAATCTTTCGATTTCGGCAATAGAAAAATAAAAGGAAACCACCCTACTTTGTTAACCCTTTTGAGAATATCGCCTCTTGCCAAGTTTGGCCCTGCAAAATTTTCTCGTATCCGCATTCCTGTTGGGCATGTTTTTTTAAATGACTGGTTTACAAATTAGAGAAAATAAAACAACATAATTCGGCGATTCGTGAGAGTGAAATTTCTCATTTGATTTGACTACCCGAATATTTTTTGCGGGACCTTTACATGGGAATACATATAGTCATTAGGAATATCGAAAGAAAACTGTCCTCTCTCTTTCGGCCCAAATTAAAAAAAAAACAAAATTCTTAAGCTCCATATAAAAAAAATACAAATTCTGATGACTCGGGTGTGGATGAAGTGGACGTGAAAGTATCTTAATTGCCAAAAGCTACTCTCTTCCTCTTCCATCGGTTTTCCACTGCCATAAAACATCTTATTCGATGCAATTTCTGCCCATCCATACATTCTTTTTTTCGAGTTTTCTCTTTTGGATTAGGAATTTATTTCGGATCCATAGTGATTTTAATAAATGAAAATAAATATCTTCCACTGCCTTCAGGTATTTATTTTCTGTAAAATGAAAAAAAGTCGTCTGAGCTGATTATGCTTCAAAGTATCAATGCACTTTTGTTTGGAAGTGACTCACAAGAGCATCATGAAATAAATACTTCTTTAAAAATAAACTTTTTAAAAAACACGCTTTCAGTTCGCTTGGAACAAGTAATAAAAAAAATATTTCAAAAAAATGGACTAAAAAGTAAAAAATAAATTTTTATAATAATAGTTCAAAGAACCTGGGTAATCCATAATATTTTCACTAATAAATTTTTGAAATGATAATTCAAAGAACCTGGGTAATCTATAATGTTTTCACTAAAAATAAAAGCGTGGGGGCCTCACCATAACATATTACTCCATTACATAAAAATACCTCTACACTAAATTTCTATTACATTTTATATCCGTGACGCCCCCACGCTTTTATTTTTAGTGAAAATATTATGGTTTACCCAGGTTCTTTGAACTATTATTATAAAAATTTATTTTTTTACTTTTTAGTCCATTTTTTGAAATATTTTTTTTATTACTTGTTCCAAACGAAATGAAAGCGTGTTTTTTAAAAAGTTTTTTTTAAAGAAGTATTTATTTTCTTCTTTTTAGTCTTCACATCTTGCAATCGTATACTTGACCACTTTCATAAGTTTTGTTTAACTGTAAAAGCCCACCTCGTATTTTTTTCGAAAAAATCCGCCATGTTGAAAATTCCATATTTAAATTTAATATGTTTATAATGATCAAAATACACACTTTAGATGTTCGAACGTGGTAAAACATTGTATTGTCACCGGGAATACGACTTCCTGTAAAGTTTCAGATCGATTGGAAGTCGGAAAGTGGTCGAATTTTCGATTGCAAGATTTGAACTAAACATACAAACAGACAGAGTGAGTTAAATAAAAGCGTGTAAAAACGTTTCTTCTTGCAGCAGCGTAAGCATAAAAACAATTTATTCGAAAGTAAGAAAATAAAAAGATGGAGCTTACGGGGGAGAATTTGCCTATATTAATTTTCGCTGGTGCGAAAATAATAATGAAACATTATATTTAATAATATTATAACCTAAGAATTGTAATTCATAGAATATGATTTTACATATAATTTATATTTAATTATTTTTAAAATGTATACTACAGATTTTCATAATAAATCCTCCATGTTTCCCACTTAATGTGGTGTGAGTATTAATTAATCTTTTAGAATAATTTTGCTGCATTGAAGATTAGCAAAGAGAGCATTCCACCAAAAGAGGGACCACCGGGAAACTCTAATATGGAAGTAAAGAAACAATTTAAAAGAACCTACATGTGGAGTATGCTCCGATATGGAAATAAGGCATGGACAATGGCAGCAGCGGAGAAAGCAAGGATAGGAGCCTTCGAAATGCGGTGCTACAGAAGAATAATGAGGATCAAATGGAATGACCGAGTTAGTAATGAGGAAGTCCTACGAAGAATAGGAGAGAAATGAAAACCTTAATACGAAGACGGAACAACCTTATAGGTCACATCTTGAGACATGATGGCCTGATGAAGACAATCGTCGTGGGTCAAGTGGATGGCAAGAACAGAAAAGACCTCGAACGAAATATATGGAACAGGTAAAGAAAGATGTGAAAGAGAAGAAATACGTAGGTGTGAAAATATTAGCCGATGGGAGAATTGAGTGGAGAGCTGCGTCAAACCAATCCTAGGATTATTGACCAGTGGTGGTGATGATTGAAAAATGCTAATTTTTTAAACTAATTTCCATTAAATATCGATGTATTCGACGAAAAACATTGCGAATCGTTATTTTCTCATTGTCAGTTCCTATCATGCTTCATTTAAACCTAGTATTACATAGTAGTACGAATACATTTCATCTACTGTCCATGCAGTTCGCATACCTTGCAGCCGCGGCACCTGATTTGGAGAATTTTTGTGTGCTCTTTGTTGACCCCAAAAGGCCTGAAATTATTTCCTAATTCCTTCAGAGTGACGGGGGGAATGGAGAAATAGGATGGGTGATTAAGTATAGAGGTGTCGATCGTTCACGTGGTGAGTATTGATGACAAACAATTTCCTCGTCGCGTTGGAACATAGAGATCTGCCTTTCTATGACCATCAAGTGAATAGTAAGCATAAATAATTCACGAATGGTATTTGGCTGAAATTCTGTTAGCTATTTTATGCATCAGTTGGCAACCATAAATATCCATAATTTTTAAACCAAATCAGATAAAAAATGAGGGCATGAAAAAATTCCCAGAATATCAGAGGTTGTTTGTGTGTTGAAATCAAATGAGACTCAGCTATATTAAATTCGGCTCATGGGCGTACCCAGCGGTTAGGGGAGGAGCTTCTAGGAAGGAGCAGCTGCCCCCCTAGAAGGAAAAATCGCAAAATCTTTGAGGGAAAATCAGGACTTTATTGAAAAGAAAGTTTTGAACAAATTTTCTCTAAAGTCACGAAAAATGATATCAGGTTAAGACATGTAACTAAAATAAAAATAATTTTTTTCAAGCAAATGATTTTAAAAACTAATAAAACGCTGTTATAATTTTCGTAAGTGTTGGTTTCCTTCACCTTCTCCTTACTAAAATGTCACAGCTTTGACGATCATGGCTTGCCCCCCTAATTTTGATCCTGGGTACCGCCTTGTATCGTTTGACAACCTTTGGCCCTTTTAATCTTCTCCGTATGTTCCGTGATTCGAGGGGTATCTGGAACATATTGTGCGGCCCGGTAGGCCTGTCATGGTCCATCACGTTATCCCCAATGCAGTCCATGCGTTTTCTCGTTGCTTTTCATTTGGATATGTGGATAGATGAGCTGGAAAGAACACCTAGCCGTATATAAAAAAATAAAACTGCAGCTTTATATTATTTAAATATTCAAACAATGTATCAAAATAAGCATAAATATTCCTAATTTCATATGCCTTCTTTTATAATAGTAGTCCTACTGAAGTGGTCACTGGGTATCTTACTAATATATGTCACTTCCTCCTTAGATTTGAGCATAGTCCCTTGGAATGGATATCTTGATCTCCTAACACATATATCCTATACCTAACGATTGAAACCTTATCATAACTTAGACTCATCCGTAGATTCGAATGCAATTTAATGGAAAGCTAATTTTTAATGGTCTTACCGTTTCTGCAAATATATTCCTTTCTAATATGCGTATCCATTATAAAGTAGCTAACTTTACGAATGATATTGATAGATTATGCTAGAGTGAGCAGCGAAGCGGCGGTGTCAACATATGAATATGGAAAGGGGGAGCCACGTGTCTGCTCCTTTTCTGCACCCCTCCCCTCCTTCACAAGGATTTCCTTTACCCCCCTCCTTCTCCCTTCGACCCACGGCCCGTTTTCATCGCTTACCGCAGCCCAAATATATTCCCAAGGTATACTCACCCTGGCTTGTGTCAACACCGCCGCGAACACTCCAATAGGCTGGCACGCCAATTTTTATTCTAACCGCTAATTCTGATGGAACTTAAGAAAAAAATAAAATAAAAAAAAGACGACAGGCTTTTCTCTAATTTTAGATCGTATCTTTTCCATATGGTAATCGGAGACGAAAAAATCACCACTTCTACTTTCACGTGTACATAATACCGTACGAGCCACCCCTGGTGTTTTTGGAAGGGGGTGATCAATCACCAGCATGCTGTGCGCAACAGGATCCCCACATGTTTATCACATAATCATAAAAAATACAATAAAAACATACAGACTGTCCCAAGGGTCGTGTGTCATTTTTGGCCTGTAATTTTAGTAACTTTTCATTGAGCAATGTTCATGAAAATTGGCACACTTATGGGGAAAGGTCCTAAGTTTTGTTGATGGCAAGCAAAATTTTACAATTTTGACCTTTTGACCTCACAATTTGGGTCCAAACCAAAAGTGTGCCAATTTTCATGAACATTGCTCTATGGAAAGTTAGTAAAATTACAGGTCAAAAATGACACACGACCCTTGGGACTGTCTGTATATTATCAAAATAATATGTGCAAATTCATGCAGGCGGTGTTACTTCCCACCAACCGCGTAAAAACAGTTCACACAGTGGTCGAAAATAGTAAGATAATACTCATCTCGCTCTCTGCAAGGAGTTAAGGAATTTTTTAGACGTTTTTGGATGTTCCAGTCCAATAAAAAGAAAATTATGCAGAATATACCCTTAGGTACTCCTACCTACCTAGGTACTCTTAATTATATCACGAGATTTTCCAGTCAACGGATAGCTGTTGTGACTGTTTATTTTAAGAGGATCGGTCTTTACCGGTCTTAGGGTGAAGTATCACTCGTCATGAATTTAGTAAAGAATTGACGCTGTTCAACGTTGGCCTCTATCTCAAATTTTATAATTTTAATATGATATTTTGATTTACGCAATACATGCTTTTAATTTGAAATACAGTAATAGGTCGGCGAAGGCCTGTTTTATGCACCCTAATAATTTCAAGATATAAGTGTAAGTTTTTAATGGATATTGAGAAAGTACAATGTGAGACCGGTAGAGAAGGAATGAGGGGTTATAAATAAAGTAATAATTCACGGTTTTGAATAAAAGATTTGGATGTCGATGATTTTTTGTTCAAAAATCCGTTTTCCTGTCCTTTTGTCGACCGTGGTAACTGTGTTCAGCTTTCGAATCGAAATGGACGACCCAATAAGGCATTACTTGTCACCAGTAGATGGATTGAGTATTTGAATTCCCTTTTAGACTATCTTTTCCCTAATAAAAAATAATACGGTGCTGATTCTCTTTATGAGAATTAACCATCATCGCTGTTTGTCGATAGTGTGACATATTTTTCAATGTTATCTTTTGATAGTAAAAATTTCCTTGACCTTTGAAATTTCTCCAACAAAAGTCGGGTTTTTTCCCTTTCATGAAGATTAACTTTTCGAAAGTCTCATTAGTCATTCTCACACATGTAAATCTTATTAAAGGGTCCATTTAAACTTTAACGATTGTGACAGCTAAATATTTTAAGAAGCTAGTGACCCGATGGGGTGAAGAATCGTAAATCTACTTTCACCCTCTCGAGGTAAATTGGATTTTTTTGTGATTATCAATCACCAGGTGTATATAATATCGATATATCTTGGAGACAGCCGGGTCACTAATTGTTTTTTATTACATTAATGAACCACAGCGGACTGGTGTTGGTTCTCGAGACAAGTGCGTACCCAGGATCATAACTGGAGGGTGGGGCAAGCCATGGTCTAGAGGGGGGGCAAGCCAAGTTGTGACATTTTAGCACGAAGAAGGTGAATGAAACCAACACTTTAAGAAAATTATAACAGCGCTTTATTAGTTTATGACATCATTTCCTTGAAAAAATAGTTTTATTTTAGTTACATATCTTATACTAATGCATATCATTTTTCGCGGTTTTAAAGAAAATTTGTTGAATACTTTCGTTTCAATTCAGCACTGAATTTGCTTAAAGACTTCTGCGATTTTTGCCTCTGGGGGGGGGGGGGGCAGCTGCCCCTCGCCGGGTACGCCCATGCCTCGAGAGTTCTGTGTCTCATAATGGTGTCAGTGGATGACGTATTTGATTCTTAATAAGGAAAGGAATCGGAGAATACGGGAGTGAAGGGGATATTAATGGATTGAAATATTGGGCAGAGCTCTAAATATAAAGGGGAAAAAATGTCTGCGACATTGGGAAGGTAATTAGGTGTTTATTTAATATGATATAATTTTTCCTAGAGCATATTAAGCCTTGAGATGATGAAAAATGTTCACTAAAAATTTAGGTAAATGAGTGTCAGGAACATCAAACCGAAATAGGTCATATAGCTAATTATTATGAAAATTGAACTGAATGTCACTGACAGCATGTCAATCTGTAATCTGTGAGCATGTATTAGTGACAGTATGTGCACTCTGTATGTCAGAATATTTTACGTCAGCATTTTAGGCTTCATGTTGGAATATGTAATGTTATGAAATTGTTTCTTCCCCCGAAAAAAAATCTCACTGACTATATAATGAGTGATTTCAACTTTTCCTTTCCGTGCCATAAGTAATGGTCAACCCATGAAGAAAAAGATATATCAATTTTGTCGGCTGCAATTAAGAAGGCGGTTATTTAACTGCCTGACAACCACTACCTCTCGGTCCGGTATCTGAGTAAACTTAATTAGGGCACTCAGGTGTCTCCAAATAATTTTTTGTAACCTGCGAAAAAAACATAAATCAGGGAACGGGGGAATTGAGGTCTGCGCTGACAAAGATGCAATATGGAATAAAAAAAAATCAAGTGACCGTATAATAATCTCATCTACCAATATCGACCGTGTTCCACATAGTACATCTACATCTATGAGGTAATGTATCAAACACCAGCAGGGTGGGTGGCAAGGGGTGATCCCCCATCAGGAATGCAGCACTCGCGCTCGCTTGCCGGACACAGGCCAAGCCCACATGTCAACGGCACACGGTCAGACCCCGGGGCGCAGCTAGGAATGAAGGCTGGGGCGGGTTTAGGTGCAACTAATACCGGGGTGTGTGGGGGTATGGAATGCCCACCAGGATAAGTGGTAGGTGCGAGATTAACATATTGCGGAATTTGAAGATAAATGGTTCAAAATGGTGAGTTTTACGGCTTCCGGACGGATATTTTTTTAATCCTTACACTATTCTATTAGTAATATCAATCAAATTAAGTAAAATGGATTAAAATATAAAAACATTCTGAGCTCTGGGGGGGGGGGTTATCCCCCAAAACCCCCCCTCGCTGCGTCACTAGTCAGACCAGACTCTAGAAGAGTGCTAAGGACACGAACATGTTACCATGCAAATAAAACGATACCTCCACTGCACAAACGCTCGACAACTGCCCACCGATTAAAATCCGCTCATCTAGGAGACCAGCAATACGGACCCGCTCAGTTGGCAGTAGCCGAAGCATAACCATTACAAAACGCTCACCTCCAGTCCTCTAAGCTTCAGAATTGAGCGTTTCAATACCTCCACTGCAAAAACGCTCAAAAAATGCCCACCGAATAAAATCGTAGCCACATCTACATCTACATCTACAAATTACCCTGCGAGCCACCTCTAGGGTGTTTGGCAGGGGGTGATCAATCACCAGCATGCATTTGGACTCCCACATGCACACCACACCGTCCAAGAAACGTCCCGTATAATAACAAACTATACTACTATATGCTGTTAGAAATAGAATATAGAATAGAAATTCAGAAACATGCAGTAAGTTTTACATAGGTTAGTAGGCTACACTACAAGTCATGCAATCTATTTACGCGCTCTATTGCTGCCGTTATAATCTCTTATTGATCGTGGAAAAAATGACATTCGGAATCTGTCTGTTCTGCAATCTATCTCTCTTATTTTATTTATATGATCTGATCTTCCGTAGTACGTTGGCGTCCGCAAGATATGGTTAACTTCGTCAGAAAAGACACTGCTCTTGAATTTATCTAAAAGGTTTAGTCTATTTTTCAATCTACGGTCCGACAGAGATTCCCATCCGAGTTTATGTAAGAGGTCAGTTACACTAACAAGACTATCGTAACGACCTTTCACATACCTGGCAGCTCTTCTTTGCACGCGTTCTAACTCTGTTATTAAGCCTTTTTCATGAGGGTCCCAAACACTGGCAGCGTATTCCAGATGTGGCCTAACGAGGGAAAAGTAGCTAATTTCTCTCACTTTGTCGTCGCACTTTCCTAATATTCTTTTAACAAAACCCATTTTACGATTAGCTTGACCGGTTATTTCTCGAATATGTTTATTCCACGATAGATCATTATTGAGTCTAACCCCTAGATATTTCACAGATTCAACTGCCTTTAACTGCGTACCCCGAATGACATAGTTACGCTGAAGGGAGTTATTCTTCTTCCAGAAATTCATTACGACGCATTTTTCCAAATTTAATTCTAACTGCCAAGCATCGCACCAAGCTTGGATAGCAGCAAGGTCATTCGTTAGTTCATCTATATCTTTGCTGGAACGAATTTCTCTGTAAACTACAGCATCGTCTGCAAATAATCGTAACTTACTCTGCACTACTTCGCCAATGTCGTTTATATAAAGAAGGAATAGGAGTGGGCCAATGACAATACCCTGAGGAACGCCAGAAGTGACTCTAACCTCATCGGAGACTGCACCGTCTAATACTACTCTTTGGACGCGGTCGCTCAAAAATTCTCTAATCCAGGAAATGACATCTTCGTCTAGACCATAAGATTTCAGTTTTATTATTAACTTTCCGTGGGGTACTTTATCAAATGCCTTTTTGAAATCAAGAAAAATCGCGTCTACTGGAATGTTGTCTTCCCCGGAGACTAAAATATCGTGGGCGAAAAGCGCTAACTGAGTTTCGCACGATCTGCTTTTCCTAAATCCATGTTGATTTCCCATTAATAAGTTTTGCGCGTCTAGGTGTTTCATTACCGAGCTGACTACGATGTGTTCAAGGACTTTGCAAGAGATGGACGTTAAAGATATCGGCCTGTAATTAGATGGCTGTTCCTTGTCTCCACTTTTAAATATTGGCGTTACATTAGCGATTTTCCAGTCATTAGGTACTTCGTGTTGCTTGATGGATTTACTGAGTATTAACTGCAAGTAGGGGGCAAGTTCTGAGGCTAGTTCTTTATATACGCGAGAAGGGATTTCGTCTGGACCAGGTGATTTATTTGGACTAAGCGATTTCAATATATTTTCTATTCCGAGCGTACTAATGTCAATAGCTGGCATCTTATGTAGACAGGGATTGTCATCGGTCTCGGGTGAGTTTTCGGAAGGCTCCGTGAACACGCTCTTAAAGTAGGAATTTAATAAATTGGCTTTATCGTAACTGCTTGTCAACACATCTCCATTGTCGTTTCTCAGCGAACATACGGTAGATCGTTTACCTTGAACTTCCCTAACATATGACCAAAATGCTTTTGGGTTATCCTGTAACTGCTCTACTAGTGTTTTTCTTTTAAAATTCGTGAACGCATTCCTGAACGCTTCCTTCGTGGCGGCTTTAGTCATCCTATATTTTTTAATTATTAGCTCGCGTTCATTAGCGGATAAATCCGTGCTGACTTTTTTCATTTTAGCATGACACGCTCTCTGTCGCCTCAATGATTTTCTCACTTCCGCGTCGTACCATCTCAGTTCGCTGCCTTCTTTTACTATTTTACTAGGGATGTAGCTATTTATTCCCGAAGTTACGAGCGAAAGAAAAGCTTTCCAAGTATTCTCTACATTTAACTTTAATACTGATTCTTGAAACTCGGGGAAAGCATTTTTCATATGACTCTTAAACCCATCAAAATTAGCTCTTTTAAAAATGAAAACTTTACGCTCTTTTTTAAAGTTTACAGCGGTATTTAGAGAAAACTTTGCAGTTACTACCCTATGGTCACTTATTCCTTCGACAGTGCCAACGTTTATTACCTGATGTGGTATATTTGTCGCCAATAAATCAAGAATATTTTCTCCTCTGTTTGGTGCGGATGCTATTTGAAACAATGAATTAGATGTGAAAGTGTGTAATAAAGCCTCGCAGATCACTTTATCCCTCCCACCAGGAATGAAGCTATAAGTCTCCCAATCTATAGAAGGTACGTTGAAATCTCCACCCACAATCAAGTTTCTTTCAGGATACTTGGATGCTACGCTGTTTATTTGATTTTGAAAATCCAACATTGACGTTATATCTGAGTTAGGTGGTCTGTAATACGAACATAATAAAATAGTTTTGAATTTTGGACATTTAATAAAACACCACACAGATTCAACGCTGGTCTCAGTTACGGTTATCGCTTGGCTGACGATTGAATTCTTTACAGCTATAAAAACTCCGCCCCCAACTCGATTAATTCTATCTTTCCGATAAACAGTGAACGATTTTGGGAAGATCTCATTGTCTGAATCATCATCTGTTAGCCAACTTTCTGTTCCAAAAATGACGTTACACTTCGTACTATGAATTAAATGGTGGAATTCGGGAATCTTATTTCTTAAACTACGGCAATTAACCACAGCCACGATTAAAACTTCGGAAGTAGTAATATTGCGATTCGGGAATAATTCTGATTTGCTTTTGTCGAATAGACTATTCACAGGCTCTATACCGCTGATAAATGGAAATGCATGTCTTATTGACACACTATCAAAATGACTTGAGCCTTGACTGCCTTTGAACGTGTTGCTCGACTGACGCTTCTCGTGCTTAAATGTAATACCTGAAACGCTGATTTTTCTCTCTACTTCTCTATTCTCATTTCTGGAAGAATCTTTGTCTGTGAAAAGTTTTGAACTTACCCCTTTATTTTTCAACCCACTAATATATCTACACTCTGCCCTACTCTCTACTCTAAAAAAGACCTACAGTGCTCAAATATGCTACTCGCTACACGACTAGCCGACTCGGCCGTGTAATGGACTCCCGAACGGTTCAGAGGGATCCGACACGATCGGATTGCCGGCCTAAGGTCCACGAAGGAGGCTCCGATGTCCGTGCAGAAACGACGCAGCCTCTGGTTTATGCCTTCCACTCGGCTCCAAACCAGAGAACCACGATCGATCCTCGGACAAGACTACAAATCGAAAGCTACGAGAGCCACCGAGAGACAAGGCCTACGCAAGCGAGCAGAGAAGGTCGGTGACGTCAGGACGAGTGGGGTTACAAATGTTGTTAGGGAGTTGTTGATGGAAGGATAGTAGCACTGTCGAAGAGATAAACAGAAGTCGTTTGAATGAGTGAGACGTGAAAATAAAACTATAATTTGAAGAAATTAAAGAGGTTTTTAGCAGTGGTTCGTTCTACGGTAGCAGTGGATGTTACTGAAGTTCTACTAAAGTGTAAAAAGTTGTGCAATTAGCCTAACTACCGCAGTGTTTCTGACTGCCGAGGAAATTACAAGACGGTACCCTAGGTGTCTGTTTTCAATTTCCCGAGCGATCCAGAAGTTTGAGAAAAATCCATTCGTGCCATTATGAGAGAAGAACTTGAGCCAACAAAGAACAATAAGGTACGTATCGTATAATTATAGAGGTATTGATGAAAGTGTGTTCAAAATAATTTTTGGTTTTGTTAAAGATGCCTACTTATCATTTCGATGAAATTGCCGAGTTTAAATTTGAAGGGCATGAATCGATGGATACTTTTAAAGTCTCCTGAGTGATTAAACATTTATTAAACGTTCCTGCCTTAGTTATTGGAAGTCTTTTGGTAATGATTGCAGTGGTGGAAAAGTTATTCATTGTTAAATAGGTAATTCGGCATGTTTAATTTAGTCATGAATCCCATTCGGTGGATCGACGTATATCATTTAATTCAGATTGATATTGCTTTAAGCTATTACTGAAAGGTTCTTACTATAGTAATAAGTAAAGGTAGCACAGTGAAATTACTCCAGTGCATAAAAGATCTTTGTTTTTATGTCACCGTTTGATGTGAATGAAATATTTCCATGATTTAATATAAATATTTACAATTAACCTTGTGGGTTATAATTAAAGAGATGAGGAGTTGAATAGCGGCATTCACTTACTACTTTAAAAAATTAGAATTTCTTTTAATTTAATTGACAGCAGTCCAAGATTTCCTGTACTTGGAAGTGGGTAAATTATTTAAATTTTATTGTTTGGTGGAGTCAAAGAGTGTAAATTTAGTCTTGCTGGCCAAATATTCATGTACTTACTTAATTAATAATAAATAAAAGAAGCACGGCCGTGGTATCATTTAAACAAATATAAAAAATCCAATCGGCTAGAGTAGCATTAATTAATAGCTTTTTTATTGGAAGGCTTATTGTATTGATCGCAGCGAGAGAAAAGTTATTGCTTTCTAGTAAAAAATTTGGGCAATTCGTCAAATTTTATTTATTCATGACTCCTATTTGGTGAATCAATTCTTATTAATTCCTGTAAGCCATAATTCTCGATTATTCATAGTTAAACAAATATTGTTGTCGGTGATTGTTTTTCGGGTTCATTCCGCGTGGTCTCATATTTTGAGGACGGCAGTTTCGGGCGCGTTCCAGCTCCCGTCTTCGGTTCCAAATGATTGGACATTATCATTGATTCACAGCTCTACAAAAAAAAATTTTTTGTTGTTGCCGGAGATATTTCAACGAATACTGGGTATATTTGGTATGCTGAATCTGAATCTGAAAACGGATTTCCCCAATTGGCTCTAGTTTCTTAGATATAGGCTATCTCTGACATGTTGCGTTTAATCGTTAAATTATCAGTAAATCGGTTGTGATTCCTCAATTCTGTACGCCTATTCATTTTATATTTTGTAACTCCGTGTGTACAAATGTAATATCTTATATATTACACAATATAGAGGAGAAGGTGAGATTATGGGACGTGGTAGTAATTTGAGACACCCTCATGTGTCTCACAATTTCAAGGAGCGTCAATTAGTGACACTGTTGCAGTGAAGGTCAGGGTCGTACGCAGAACGGCTGTTGGGACCATTGGGATGGGATATGGAGGCAGGCGTGGCAAGAGGTGGCTTTGTTCGACGGGCTTCGTCGGCACAGAGACACGGACACGGAGCGCTCATTGTCAGTCTTCGGCGCGGCGTCAGACGAGCGAGTGTGACCTATCCAAGATAAAAATTGGGCTCCTCATAAAGTTTGCAAACGCTGTGTGGAGTCTTTACGACTGTGGACTAATGGGAAACGAAGGGGTTTAAACTTTGGAGTGCCAATGGTGTGGCGAGAGCCAAAAAACCACCATAATGATTGCTATTTTTGCATGGTCAATGGTAAAGGTTTCAATCGCTACAAGGAGCATAAGTGAGAATATCCCGATTTAGAATCAGCAAGGCGACCAGTGCCACACAACGATGACATTCCTGTACCAGTCTTTACCACTCTGCCAAAACTACTCCCTTCAGATGACGATGATTTGCAGCAGTGAACACTAGTAGTAGTGAATGTGAATACGAAGGAAGCTCCACAAAACATCAGCTCTTCAGTCAGGAAGAGCTTAACGATTTGATAAGAGATCTCGGTCTTTCTAAACAGTCTTCTGAACTCTTGGCATCTAGGCTTAATGAGAAGAATTGCCTGCAACCAGGAACTAAAATCACAGCTTACCGGATAAGAGAAGCAGATCTACTTCCATACATCAGTCAACAATATGAACTTGTTTACTGCAGTGACACTCCTGGTATACTACTGAAACTGGGACTAACAAAATATCAACCACAAGACTGGAGGCTTTTTATCGATTGCTCAAGCAGAAGCCTAAAATGTGTGTTGTTGCATAATGGTAACCGCTATGCATCCATTCCATTTGGCCACTCAACAAAACTTCATGAGGAGTACGAAAATATCCAGTTGATTCTCCAGAAACTTCGTTATAACCAACACCAATGGTCTATCTGTGTTGATTTGAAAATGGTTAACTTTTTGCTTGGACAGCAAAGTGGATACACAAAATTCCCCTGCTTTATCTGCATGTGGGACAGCAGAGCAAAGCATGATCACTGGGAGAAAGTTTCATGGCCATCAAGAGACACCTTTACTGTAGGAACAGCTAATATCCTAAAAGAACCATTAGTTGATAGAGACAAAATCATTCTTCCACCACTTCATATCAAGCTTGGTCTAATGAAGCAATTTGTGAAAGCATTGGACAAAAATGGTGACTGTTTCAAATATATATGCAAATCATTCCCTGGTCTCAGTAATGAAAAATTAAAAGCTGGTATATTCGATGGTCCCCAAATTCGGAAACTTACGCATGATTTGGAATTCATTAAAGTTATGAATTGCATTGAAGCATCTGCGTGGAGCAGTTTTGTATCTGTAGTCAAGAATTTCTTGGTTAACTACAAAGCACATAATTATGAGGAACAGGTGAAAAACATGCTCAGAAACTTTAAAGCCTTGGGGGCAAATATGGGCATTAAGATTCACTACCTCCACAGCCATCTTGATAGATTTCCGGGCAATCTTGGTGACTACAGCGAGGAACAAGGTGAAAGATTCCATCAAGATTTTCAGGTGATGGAAGAACGATATCAAGGTAGATGGGACCAGCACATGATGGCAGACTACTGTTGGAATCTTCAGCGTGACTGTCCTGATGTTCAACACAACAGAAAATCACACAGGCGAAGTTTTTCGAGATGCTAATTGCAATATTTTTAAAAGACAATTTTTTTCTTTCTTTTTCTGTTACATGCTGAATGAACAATGGATCAACATTTTTTTGATTATTTTCATATGTTTTCTCATTTTCATTTGCTTGTGTGCACAATGTATCCCAATTGATATTTTGAAGTTTTTTGTTTTTTTTAATCTACATATTCTACGTTATAACAATAAATAGAGCCAATCTAGCAAAACAAGTGACATATTCGAATTCAGGGCCATAAGGTTATCCTATATTCACTGAAAATTAATTGGCAACAAAATCACTGTTGACCTGTTAATGATAATTATCATTTGTACCCGAAGACGGGAGCTGGAACGCGCCCGAAACTGTCGTCCGCAAAATATGAGTCAATGCTGAATGAACCCGAAAACCAATCACTAAATAACTCACCGCGGAAGCCTCCGTAATAAATATTGTAGTCATTGGTGTCCCTATACACGCCTCAGTTTTCTCTAGGTTAAAAATTAAAGGCATGAGGGGTAGAATAGAAAAATAGAGTAGTCTAAAGAATTGAAAATGCTTTAAAATAAATTAATATTCATTCAAAATATCATGTAATGGGAAGTAAGGGATTACTTTTTATATGAGCGTAAATGTGTAAAATATTTAATTTGATTGTTGTACTGAGACCTAAATAGTGAATTGCATTACTTTTACAGGTGTATGTGAAGAGAATTTTGCTCCTCATGGCATAATTCGTGAATTAGGGAAGCATGATGAGAGGACAGCGAGATTACTTTCCGCACCATTGAAATAGTCACGATTGAGACGCTGTGACATCCTAACTTCCCTATTACCCCATCTACCTGTCTTCCCAGTCAATCATACGGGAGAGCCTAGGCAAATGAAGAAAGGTGAAGGAATTTTCTGCATTGGAAGAGGCGGTGGAGGAGAGCATTACGGTGAAGGAGACATACGACCGACAGAATATTATTTCAAGCTTAGTGAATCTTGGAGAAAAGTTCAGTTTCTTGATTTGTGAAATGTTTGGACAGTGGTTCATAAGCATGACTGCATACTTGTTCCGAACACATTATCCTCAACCCCATACCTTGAATTTAGCTCTCTGTTGTGGTAAACTAGGCACGCAATGTTAGTGCTAATTTTGAAAAAGTTCCAATTTTAAAACTAGGGAAGTTTAGCTTACGCAAGAATGTTTATAATGTTGGAATCTTAGGTGAGACTTTCTCCCAAATGTTTTGATCTGCCTCTTCTGGTAGATATAGCAGTGACTCCTTAGTCATTGCCTCTGATTACTGAAAATCTGTCATGCCAGACAGAGATCCCTGTTATTACTTTATTGGCGAACACCTGTCCTTGAAATCTGTTAACAAGCCTGACTATTCCACAGATATGTAGATATTTAGTGCAATTCTTCTCTCTCTCTATCTCTCAACTTCTGCTTAAAAGTAAAAGTACCAGGGAAATGTGTGCAGCCGCATTTGAGAATGTCCTCTGTGATGTGTACAATTACACTCGAGTTTTGATGATAATAATAAACATGTTAATACGCAACTGTTGACATCCTTATTTATGCATCACCTCCACTCCCCTATGACCTTTATTTTGAAACAGGTCCATGGTATCCAGATAATAAATTTCGGAGAGGAGCTCGTCAAGTAAGTGAGATGTCTAAAGCTACCGGAGTGATATACTGAGAATTTTGGTTAAAGCCTTTGCCAGCTACTTCATTCCGATCAGATTTTAAAACGTATTAATTAACGTCTCGTGGAATAATTTATCATATATTTGGAGAAAACTAATGAGCTGTTTCTTTTCAAAGAATTCCCCGCAGCAAAAATGTGTTATTGAACAAGAAGTTCGAGCATTGCGTTAGCTTACTTTCGGTGGTTTAGTTTGTAATCGTAAATATAGAAGGACGTTAAGAGCTGAATAAAGTAAACCTGAAATATCTGTGGTAAATATTTTAACGTAGCAAAGTAAATGCGAAGGAATTCGACTATTTAATTAGAAAGAATTACGCTCACTCCAGTTGCGATCGTTCAAGCGAACGACGAGTGACAATAATCTAACCCTTCTCGTCGTGACGTCACGGCTGGTTGCTCAGGCCTTGTCTCTCGGTGGCTACGATCAAATCCGCTATCTAGTAGCCCTAGTAATACTAAATGAGCGGATTTGATTCGGTTGGCGATTGTTGAGTATTTATGCAGTGGAAGTATCGGTTTATGCTCCAGCTAATGGCAGTTGAGCGGATTGTTGGTCTCCTAGATGAGCGGATTTGATTCGTTGGGCGATTGTTGAGCGTTTGTGAAGTAGAGGTATCGAAAACTCTTAGTTAACGATAAAAAAACGAAAATTTAGCTTAGTAAGTGAATTATGCATGAGTTTTAATATACCTAGAAAAGCATGCAAGCAGCTGGGCAATTCCACAAAATTGTAAACCTCAACACTATTTTTTTTTTATTTCAAACCCCTATGTATTATACATTTTTGGAAAGCTAAAAGTACCAGTTATAAAGTTCTAGTATTTGTTTTAGAAAATATTGCCATAATAAAAAGATATGGTACTTTGTTTTTCAATTTTATTTAGTGTTTTTGTAGTTGGTTTGTGCAATAACGTCATATACTATAAATGGAATAAAAAATAAAAATCATATCAAACCAAAGTTAATGTTTTTGGTTGATTAAGGAACCAAATAAAAAATTCTTGCCATTTACAACTTTATAACTCTCTTAGTTACCATGACAGAGTAGTTCAACTTTGAGTTACATTTCGTTCTACGTCCGACACCAAAAAAGTAGTTTTAGTTTTATAGCAGTCACACACATTTTTTTTAAACCATGTAAGTTCAGATTTAAAGTGAGCTTATCTATAGCTAGAAGACCCTGGAGTTGAAAAAAATTACGTCCAACAGTTTATTTTTTATATTGGTGTCGGACGTAGAAAAAGAAGTCTACGTCCGACACCAACCTTTAAATGCAGCAAAATTCATTTATATTGTCTGTATTAAGTTTCAATTTTTATACTATTATCATCATTAGTAGGAATTGTGTTTATTATTTAAACCAAAGTTAAGCATAATCCATATAGGATAATATAAAAATGAAATCTGGTATTAATAATTTATTACACTTTAAGAAAAAATACTTCACCAAAACAGCAATGCTGTAAACCACATTAGGCTCACCTTGTTAAGCCAAGCAGGTTGGTATTTCAGTTATGAATAAACCTTCAACCAGCAAAGTTGTGGATAATGATGAAGTTGATTATAAAAAAGTCGTCGAATTTTACAACAGTGATGTTGTGACCAGGCAGGTCGGTCGGAAAGACCGTGTTATTTACAGAAAAAAATGTGAGCAAAAAAAATAAAATACACAATACAGACTCGATACCTTGTTGCAAGTTTAAAACAATATTGAACAATTTTCAAAGACAAAAACCCAAATGTTAAAATTGGTCTGTGAAAATTTTGCAGCCTTCATCCTAAGCATGTTAAATGTTTCTCAAACATTCCACATAACGTTTGTTTGGTCTTATTACGAGAATGTTCGCTTGTTACTTACAGCCTTAGAGCCACATTCAGGAATATAAAAAAAATACAGAACATTTATATGCAATGTTATTTGCAACTCAGAATCTAAAACCTGTATGTCAAAAAAATGCAATGATTGCGCAAATCAGATAGATCTGTTCAAACATATGGGTGACTTCGAGCCCTTGAAGTACATTCAATGGCAAAAGGTTGATGGACAGATACAGAAAGTTGAAATAGTTAGTTCTGTTAATGAAGTAGTTGAAGAGTTAAAATCCCAGATGAAATATTTTTTGATACATACATATATCAAAAGAAGACAGGCTGCTGAATTTAATAAACTTAAAGCAGAAATAAATGGAATTAAAATACTGATACAGATGGATTTTTCGGAAAAATTCCACCATTCTTCATCAAAACGAAATTTAGTCGGCCCATTGGACTCACAATCAGGCTACAGTTTTCACTAGACACGCTTGGATGTCTGAAGGAATCAGCCAGAGCTGTGTTATTGCATCCAATGACCTTGATCACACAAAAAATCAAATTTATTGCTACGTGAGCTTCCTTCTGACACATCTTAAATCTATTTATCCGGATATTTCGACGGTACACATTTTTCTGGTGGAACGTCAGTCCAGTTCAAGAATCGTTTCATTTATTTCTGTTCTTCCTCTACTTCAGAGTAAGTTTGATATTAATTTACACTGGCACTATTTCGCAACCTCCCATGGGAAAGGGGTGGTAGATGGGATTGGAGGAACAATAAAGAGAAGTGTTTGGAATTATGCCAAAGTAAATAATACAGAAATCGTTTTGAGCTCTGCAGAAAACTTTGCTGATGCAACCTTAAAATCCCCCTACATTATGGTCAAGTATTTGTCTAGTAATGATGTGCAAGAAAAGTCACATGAAGTGCAACATGTCTGGGAGTCAGCCATTCCGATCTTGAATACACACAAGGTGCACTATGTGACACCAGCTGGTTCAAATCAATTTGTGTTAGATGGCGAAACAATTGACGACACTACGAAACGCAAAGAAAGAGTAGTACCAAGACTTGATTCTGACAGTGAAAAGTCAGAACCTAAAGTTTGTGAAGATTTTGCAACACCCATCACAAGCATAAGTCTTAAGGACCTATAAGTAACAATGCAGGACTGGGTTGTTGTAAGGTATGATGATACCTACTATCCAGGCGAAATTCAATCTGTTTTGGAAAATGAAGCCGTGAAAGTGCACTGTTCCAAGTGAGGTTACTACTTCTGGCCTGTCGATGAAGACTGCATTAGTTATTTAAAAACAGAGATTATAAAGAAAATTGTGGCTCCTGAACCATACGGAAGAACAAGACAAGAATATAAATTTAAAAGTATCATAGGACCAGATTGATTCAGTTCAGGCAAATTTATAATTATATTTTAGGGTTTAAATATTAATATACCTATTACTTCTGTGGAATAATCTGTTTTAATAAGTACTATATTGTAAAAATAAAAATATAATAAGAGTTTAAAATTATTTTCCCCAAAAATCCATTTAATATGTGTACATTCTACGTCCGACACCAAAAATCCTACGTCCGACACCTTAGAAAAGTATTTCTTGAAGTAAAACTACTCAATCAATATAGGTGTAATTGGTCCCATTTTGAAGCTTAAATTCCATTCAATAATCATAATTTTTGCGATTTGCATAGACCCTCACAAATCACAGAGTTTTGAATAAAAGTTTGAAAAATAATAAAGTACAACTTGTGCACTTTACGTCCGACACCAAAGAAATTATTTTTTTCCACTAATAATTAAACATATTTTTGCAATGAATTATATGTCAAAATGTTCCCAGAAAAGTGGTCTTTCAAGTGATATAACTCACAACTAGTTTTAATACTTTAAAGTAAATGATATTTTACAAAACAATGAGAATATTTGTACAAATTCTACGTCCGACACCATGGAACTGCCCAGCTAGTATTGGCAATTAGAGTAAGTAATTAACCACCCATTCAGATCCTCTTTTACCTAATCCGAGTCCAGCTACCCAAGAGCTAAATCTCGCAGGTATAGTAACATCTACCAAAAACTAGGTATCCTCAGCAGGGTAACTCCAGCCCTGTGAAGAATCCCAGGTTTTAAACCAAGAAGCCTTTGTTTGGGTCCCTACAGCCTTCACAAAGCATCTTATTTTGGTTGCTTGTATGCGTGAGTGTGGGTATGTACATGTGTTATTAGTGGGTTTGGTCATTCCAGTTGAGAGGCTGGGGTTTGGTACCTCTTAAGGTGAAACTCTATCCCTTCCCTCTTACCAAATCAGTGATGAATTTTTTCAAGGTGAATCAGCATTAGCATATATTATAAAACCATATGAGTTTTTTTCTCATTCCATATTTCTTCCAATAAAAACATTCATTTTTAGCGGCTCACAAATTTCAGCAGAAGTATGTCATATTTTTTTCATCGGGCTTCATCCGCTGATTTCCCATCAGCGGATTACATTACACGAACATTATAAATGCATGAATAACTTTCTATAATATGATGACAGAACTTTCGTCATCGTAGGTTCGTCCCCGATAGTAGCTTATTGATGAACGATTCCCAATTTTGGCCAGTTTCGATAAACTTAAGGTACAGTATATTGCGATGGAGGAAATTAGGCGTTGGTTAGCGAATGTTTTTCTGGGGCTGACTGGAGTTTTAAGTGGACTGGATGAAATGGCGTCCGAGGTTTGATATATGTAAGTCCTGCGTAGTAAGAACCAGTAATCAAAGTGAAATAGCTCATATAACTCATAATTTTGAAAGGTGAAATGTATGTCACCGGCAGAATGTCAATCTGTAATCTGTGAGCATGTATTAATGACCTTATTCGCACCCTTTACCTTATAGTATTTTACACCAGCATTTTAGTCTTCACCAGTTTAGTATGACCATACTGATTTATGGACACAAAAATCAAGTTTGAATAAATAAGATTTATCTTCTCAGGCATTCTCTTGACGGATTTCATGCTGGAGAATCGATTTTATGTTCAAAGGAGGGCGGAATAATAAACCTCTGTAGTGAATTTGACACGTTTATGACCACCAGCGACGTCAATGTCCGTCCCGTAATTTTATAATTAATTATTAAAATTATAGTAATTTAATTCTAATAAATTTATTTACTTTTCGTCTTGTTTACCTGTTTTACAGGCTCAGTCAATTGCATCAGCCTCTCATTTATTGTGGAGATTTATATGTATTGTTGTGGATTTTATTTTAAGATTTTAATGATAGGAGACCAGAATATCCAATAAAGAGCACATGAAGATGTAAGAAAGTGTGGCAGAAGTGAAATAAGAAAGCTATAAACGAGTGAAATTTAAGTTTCACTAATGAAAACTAAGCATTTCTGTTAGCTTAGTCACCTGAATGTGCCAGGGAATCTTCTGGTGGGCGAGGCGCTTCGGTCCCTCACTTCCGACGCCGCCTCGCCGGAGTGGAACCAATTGGTAGAAACCGGATGTAACGTTTCTCCATTTTTAATTACTGCATTTTAGTGATACTGTTTGTAATTTAAATTACTGTTTGCGTTGCTATTTCATTTTAAAGTTTTACCCTTGTATTGGAATGGGAATATTATAGGCTGTGAAAAGGTTGTTGATTAGGAGGGGTTCAATAAAAACTTTCGGGCTATGTCGCCGCGTCAATTTTTGGGTGGCCCCAACGTTTCCCGACCGATTCTGGTCGCTTTCTCAAGGGAATCTGAAAAGCGACCAGAATCAGTCGGGAAACGTTGAGACCACCAAAAAATTTACGCGGCTACATAGCCCAAAAGTTTTTATTTAACATGACGAGTATTCGCGAAAGCTTTGTAACGAAGAATCAGGAAGGGTTGTTGTTTGTTGAAATTTGAGTGATTTGAGAGAAAAGCTGATTCTACTACGCTTGAGTAGTTTTTAAGTTATAAATCAGTGTTT